>NC_092088.1:9929638-10042138 GCF_045679555.1 Salvelinus alpinus | reverse complement strand
GCCATTGTATTACACTTTCAGGAAAAAAGGTTGAGATATGTTCCTAAAGGGGAACAAACACTTGTCACTGTAGATGTACCCTGTAGGCCATCCTTTCTACCTTTTGTTATTAATGCATAATTTTACCCCAGTTCATACCTCAGGCTACACCAGGCCTGCAAGTAGGGTTGCAAACTTCCATTGACTTTTCCCAAAACTTTCCAAACAGGATTTTTGGAGAAGCTGGGAACTTCAGGAAAGTCACCAGAATTCCACAACCCTACTTGCATGTCACATTATACTGTCTTGTAAAGTGGTGTGTAATTCCTATTGGAACCCGGCCAGAGTTATGATGTACAGAAGTTGGCATTTGTAGTCACCTGCAGAATCTGTGCCTGGGTTAGAATTATTGTGGGGAGACGAGGCATTTAAACTGTAACAAACATTTTAGTAACTGGTGCAAAAAAATCCAACTAACTGATTGGATTAGTTTAGAAAAATGTATGTTATTTATGTTTGTGTAGCATAATAATAATCAATCAAATATAGATATTGAAAAAAAATATTGTAAATATCGACATGCAATAGAGAATGCCGGGAAATGTAACAATGGGCGTGGTTTTGGTTCACAGTGATGTGTATGAGCAGAATCAGCTGAATGGGCATTTGATTTCCATTGGTTGGCCTGTTTTTCCATGGACCTCCTATGTGTGCACACGCTTGTGCGTATTTTTTAATGGATATAATAGTAAAGACCATTAGCAACTCGTGAGTTTCAATTTAGGGAAGCTTACAATTTATCATACCATTTCTACTGAACTGCATGGCTTAGTAATGACTATTTTTATATGCACATTCTCGTGAAACAGTTTCATTTCAATAATAAAGTTTTCGTTCCTCAAAATCATTGTCACGTGGTTAATCATAAAAAACTGAAGTCAAATTATAAACATTGAAAAGTTAAAATTCAACTATGGCGAGAGCATGAACACATTGATACACTGTGATCCAATGGCGGCTAAAGGATCCATTGGCGGCTAAAGACATGAGAGCATAGAACTCAGAGATAGCCTATAGTCCAACGCAGCAGTAGGCCCAGCGGCGATTTTAGCATATAAATCTTAGTGGGGCAAACAAACACAAAATGTGGGATGGGCCGATGAGCACCGATAAGTTTCATCTATAATTTCTCTTCATTATTTCTCTTCACATTCAATTCCAAGATGGCATAGCAGTCAGACGTCCTCGTCTTGTCGTGTCCCGTGTATATATATATATATACACATCTTTTCTTCGCATATCTTTTTATATATTTTTTTTCTAAAAACTCTACTTCAAAACACTCTCCTGCAACCTGCCTCACCAATTTAAAAAATATATATATATTTTTCACCTCAAATCTAAAATCCACAACAGAAGCTAGCCAGAAGTTAGCCAGAAGTTAGCCAGTTCACTACAAGTATTCAGCTAACCACGGTTGGCGGTCATCAGCTATCCTTTAGCTCGAAAAGCTATCGGCAGTTTTGTGCAACGCGACTCAGACCAGAGCATTACGGACCTATTTTCTCTCCATATCCCCGGATTTCTACCGCAAGCTCTGGACATTTACACCTGGATCTCGCAGCTAGCTAGCTGCTATCCGAGTGACTATTGGCTAACGTCGGTCCCAGAGCAAACATCAATTATTCCGGAGCTAGCCAGTTGAAGAGTTCCATCAGCCACTCCTGGGCTACAATCACCTATCCGGACCCGTTTTACTGCCGATGCGGAGCCCCACCGGGCCTTTCACGACTGGACTACCAACGTTATCTGCCCGAGGGAGTTATCCAACTGGCCCCTCTGTCGCGACGTAACATGAACGCCCATCTACGGCCCGCTAATCGTTAGCTGTCTTATCGGCTGCTATCTGAATAGGTCTATCGGACAATTTTCTTGGGCCACTATAACTATAACTATTTTGCCAATTGGATTGGTCCCCTCTACCACACGGAACCCCACTAATCTACCGACGGAAACGCACGAGGTGGCTAAAAACAGACCTCCATCTTCTGCCAGCTTGCTACCCATGGCCCGGCTAGCTGTCTGAATCGCCGTGACCCCAACCAACCTTACTACTCACTGGACCCTTATGATCACTCGGCTAAGCATGCCTCACCTTAATGTCAATATGCCTTGTCCATTGCTGTTCTGGTTAGTGTTTAATGGCTTATTTCACCGTAGAGCCTCTAGCCCTGCTCATTATACCTTATCCAACCTTTCAGTTCCACCACCCACACATGCGATGACATCACCTGGTTTCAATGATGTTTCTAGAGACAATATCTCTCTCATCATCACTCAATGCCTAGGTTTACCTCCACTGTATTCACATCCTACCATACCTTTGTCTGTACATTTTACCTTGAAGCTATTTTATCGCCCCCAGAAACCTGCTCCTTTTACTCTCTGTTCCGGACGTCCTAGACGACCAATTCTCATAGCTTTTAGCCGTACCCTTATCCTACTCCTCCTCTGTTCCTCTGGTGATGTAGAGGTTAATCCAGGCCCTGCAGTGCCTAGCTCCACGCCTATTCCCCAGGCGCTCTCTTTTGATGACTTCTGTAATAGCCTTGGTTTCATGCATGTTAACATTAGAAGCCTCCTCCCTAAGTTTGTTTTATTCACCTCTTAAGCACACCCTGCCAACCCGGATGTCCTAGCCGTGTCTGAATCCTGGATTAGGAAGACCACCAAAAACTCTGAAATCTCCATCCCTAACTACAACATTTTAAGACAAGATATAATGACCAAAGGGGGCGGTGTTGCAATCTACTGCAGAGATAGCCTGCAGAGTTCTGTCCAACAATCCAGGTCTGTACCCAAACAATTTTAACTTCTACTTTTAAAAATCCACCTCTCTAAAAACAAGTCTTTCACCGTTGCTGCCTGCTATAGACCACCCTCTGCCCCCAGCTGTGCTCTGGACACCATATGTGAACTGATTGCCCCCCATCGATCTTCAGAGCTCGTGCTGCTAGGTGACCTAAATTGGGACATGCTTAACACCCCAGCCATCCTACAATCTAAGCATGATGCCCTCAATCTCACACAAATTATCAATGAACCTACCAGGTACCACCCCAAAGCCGTAAACACGGGCACCCTCATAGATATCATCCTAACCAACTTGCCCTCTAAATACACCTCTGCTGTTTTCAACCAAGATCTCAGCGATCACTGCCTCATTGCCTGCATCCGTAATGGGTCAGCGGTCAAACGACCTCCACTCATCATTGTCAAACGCTCCCTGAAACAGTTCAGCGAGCAGGCCTTTCTAATCGACTTGGCCCAGGTATTCTGGAAGGATATTGGCCTCATCCCGTCAGTAGAGGATGCCTGTTTTTTTTTTTTTATGCCTTCCTCACCATCTTAAATAGGCATGCCCCATTCAAGAAATTTAGAACCAGGAACAGATATAGCCCTTGGTTCTCTCCAGACCTGACTGCCCTTAACCAACACAAAACATCCTGTGGCGTTCTGCATTAGCATCGAACAGCCCCCGTGATATGCAACTTTTCAGGGAAGTTATAAACCAATATACACAGGCAGGTAGTAAAGCCAAGGCTAGCTTTTTCAAGCAGAAATTTGCTTCCTGCAACACAAACTCAAAAACGTTCTGGGACACTGTAAAGTCCATGGAGAATAAGAGCACCTCCTCCCAGCTGCCCACTGCACTGAGGCTAGGAAAATCTGTCACCACCGATAAATCCACTATAATTGAGAATTTCAATAAGCATTTTTCTACAGCTGGCCATGCTTTCCACCTGGCTACCCCTACCCCGGTCAACAGCACTGCACCCCCCACAGCAACTCGCTGTGGGGGGTGCAGAGAGTTGCAAAATCTGGACCCCTACAAATCAGCCGGGCTAGACAATCTGGACCCTTTCTTTCTAAAATTATCTGACGAAATTGTTGCAACCCCTATTACTAGCCTGTTCAACCTCTCTTTCGTGTCGTCTGAGATTCTCAAAGATTGGAAAGCGGCTGCGGTCATCCCGCTCTTCAAAGGGGGGGACACTCTTGACCCAAACTGCTACAGACCTATATCTATCCTACCCTGCCTTTCTAAGGTCTTCGAAAGCCAAGTCAATAAACAGATTACCGACCATTTCGAATCCCACCGCACCTTCTCAGCTATGCAATCTGGTTTCAGAGCTGGTCATGGGTGCACCTCAGCCACGCTCAAGGTCCTAAATGATATCTTAACCGCCATCGATAAGACACTATACTGTGTAGCCGTAGTCATTGACCTGGCCAAGGCTTTCGACTCTGTCAATCACCACATCCTCATCGGCAGACTCAATAGCCTTGGTTTCTCAAATGATTGCCTCGCCTGGTTCACCAACTACTTCTCTGATAGAGTTCAGTGTGTCAAATCGGAGGGCCTGTTGTCCGGGCCTCTGGCAGTCTCTATGGGGGTGCCACAGGGTTCAATTCTTGTGCCGACTCTCTTCTCTGTATACATCAATGATGTCGCTCTTGCTGCTGGTGATTCTCTGATCCACCTCTACGCAGACGATACCATTCTGTATACTTCTGGCCCTTCTTTGGACACTGTGTTAACAACCCTCCAGATGAGCTTCAATGCCATACAACTCTCCTTCCGTGGCCTCCAACTGCTCTTAAATACAAGTAAAACTAAATGCATGCTCTTCAACCGATCGCTGCCTGCACCTGCCCGTTCTGACTTAGAATATGTGGACAACTACAAATACCTAGGTGTCTGGTTGGACTGTAAGCTCTCCTTCCAGACTCACATCAAACATCTTCAATCCAAAGTTAAATCTAGAATTGGCTTCCTATTTCGCAACCAAGCAGCCTTCACTCATGCTGCCAAACATACCTTTGTAAAACTGACCATCCTATCGATCCTCGAGTTCGGCGATGTCATTTACAAAATAGCCTCAAATGCCCTACTCAATAAATTGGATGCAGTCTATCACAGTGCCATCCGTTTTGTCACCAAAGGCCCATATACTACCCACCACTGCGACCTGTATTCTCTCGTTGGCTGGCCCTTGCTTCATACTCGTCGCCAAACCCACTGGCTCCAGGTCATCTACAAGACCCTGCTAGGTAAAGTACCCCCTTATCTCAGCTCGCTGGTCACCATAGCAGCACACACCTGTAGCACGCGCTCCAGCAGGTATATCTCTCTGGTAACCCCCAAAGCCAATTCCTCATTTGGCCGCCTCTCCTTCCAGTTCTCTGCTGCCAATGACTGGAACGAACTTCAAAAATCTCTGAAACTGGAAACACTCATCTCCCTCACTAGCTTTAAGCACCAGATTACTGCACCTGTACATAGCCCATCTATAATTCAGCCCAAACAACTACCGCTTCCCCTACTGTATTTATTTATTTTGCTCCTTTGCACCCCATTATTTCTGTTTCTACTTTGCACATTCTTCCACTGCAAATCTACCATTCCAGTGTTTTACTTGCTATATTGTATTTACCTCGCCGCCATGGCCTTTTTGTCTTTACCTCCCTTATCTCACCTCATTTGCTCACATTGTATATAGACTTACTTTTCTACAGTATTATTGACTGTATGTTTGTTTTACTTCATGTGTAACTCTGTGTTGTTGTATGTGTCGAACTGCTTTGCTTTATCTTTGCCAGGTCGCAATTGTAAATGAGAACTTGTTCTCAACTGGCCTACCTGGTTAAATAAAGGTGAAATATATATAAATAATTTTTTTATTTAAAAAAATATGACAAGGATTAAAAAGGATTTGCCAGTAGACTGTCAACTTGATGACAACTGATGATGACTGCTAGCTAAGACTTTAAAAGTAAGATGTTGACATGATCAGACCAATCAAAGCTACTGTACATATAACATGATCTGATGTCATTCTATCTGTGGCTAATGACCTTCAGCCTTCTTGGATGGGCACTTCTAATATAACTCTAAGGCAGAACCCAAGGGGCTAAAATGTTTGAGCTCTAAGCTTAGAATTGGGGATGACTTACTGTCTCATGAGTGACAGAAAACTGAGCAAATCATGACAGAAAACTGAACCAATCAGGCGCAACGCTCTGTATTTTCTGCTGGCTAGCCCCACCAACACATAAAGCACTAGGCTGAAACACCTGCATGTTGGAGCTGCCTCACTGAAGAAAGCAAAAAAGAGACCATGTTTGTATACGGCTTTATTAACTCAATTACATTTTTTTATATTGTTTTTTTTTTTTACCTAAAGGCTAAAGGTATGGTGAGTAGGCCATCATCAACTAAGTAAAATGCATAGGCCTAAAGGCAACAAATAAAAACAGTAGAAAATATCCTGATGAAAATTCTGTTTCTTTCAATCACATTCATCTCTCTTCTCTACCTGTCTGCCCTCTTTCATATATGTCTTGACTTGAGCTATTCCTAGTGAAGTTCAACATTTTATCAAATAATGACAGGGTCTGACCCGAAACTGTCGCTAATGAACTTGCAAAATTGTATCAATTAGCCTATTCCGGGCTCTCAAAGTTTCCTGCACCTGTGAGTTCGGGACAGAAAGATGTTTTTTATGATGTTCCCACTGGATATATGTGATAATCAGTGAGTAGCGAGTGGCTTGGCGGTCTAAGGCACTGCATCTCAATGGTAGAGGCATCACTACAGACACCCTAGTTCGACTCCAGGATGTATCACAACCGGTCGTGATTGGGAGTCCCATAGGGCGGCGCACAATTGGCCCAGCGTCGTCTGGGTTTGCCGGTGTAGGCCGTCATTGTGAATAATAATTTGTTCTTAACAGACTTGCCTCGTTAAATAAATATAATTATGATATTTTGCTATTTCACACCGAGGCGTGTGATTATCGAGGCCGGGAGTGTTGGAAAGATTTTTCAAATACTGAAAGAACTATAATTCACAATGTATGTAAAAAAAACTAAACAGACTTTGTTGTCTTGTGAGAGGCGAAGAAGAAATGAGTGGTGTACTGTATGTGGTGATGCATAACGTTCCTACATATGCAGGCATTCTGGAGAGAGAGACGCCATATCTTCACCACACCACCTTCCCCTTCTTGATGCAACATTTTATATTCTACTCAAGACACATTATCTAAACACATATTTTAGAAGCTTTCACTGACAGCCGCATCTCAATCCGCTAGACCTGTTGCCACGACCACTACCCAAATTGCCGGGCTTCCCAAACACCCTTCTGTTTTTTTGTTTTTTTAAACAAAGCTGATGATCCTCTGTGGCTAAGTCATGCTCCCTGGTGAAGCATTTTGAATGATTTTATTTAGACAGAAGTAATTTGATAATTTTGTCGAAACATCAATTTACTTTATGGCAATACAGCATCCTAACAGTGCACTTTCCTTTCCAATTTGCAAAAGTCTGAAACCAAAGATCTGTATAAAATGATGAGATGGTCATGTCTCCGCTCTAACAATGGGAGTGTTTGTCCCAAAGGCGGGAAGGCAGAAGACAAGCTTAGGTCTGCATGTTATTCCCATAGAAATGCATTGGGCTTTTCAGTTATGCCCACACATTTTTTATAGGAATGAGGTCAGGGCTTTGTGATGGCCACTCCAATACCTTGACTTTGTTGTCCTTAAGCCATTTTGCCACAACTTTGGAGGTATGCTTGGGGTCATTGTCCATTTGGAAGATCCATTTGCGACCAAGCATTAACTTCCTGACTGATGTCTTGAGATGTTGCTTCAATATCTCCACATAATGTTCCTACCTCATGATGCCATCTATTTTGTGAAGTGCATCAGTCGCTCCTGCAGCAAAGCACCCCCACAACATGAAACGGTTGGGATGGTGTTCTTCGGATTGCAAGCCTCCCCCTTTTTCCTCCAAACATAACGATGGTCATAATGGCCAAACAGTTCTATTTTTGTTTCATCAGACCAGAGGACATTTCTCCAAACAGTACAATCTTTGTCCCCATGTGCAGTTGCAAACCGGAGTCTGGCTTTTTTATAGCGGTTTTGGAACAGTGTCTTCTTCCTTGCTAAGCGGCCTTTCAGGTTATGTCGATATAGGACTTGTTTTACTGTGGAATTAGGTACTTTTGTACCTGTTTCCTCCAGCATCTTCACAAGGTCATTTGCTGTTGTTCTGGGCTTAATTTGCACTTTTCGCACCAAAGTACGTTCATCTCTAGGAGACAGAACGCGTCTCCTTCCTGAGCAGTATGACGGCTGCGTGGTCCCATGGTGTTTATACTTGCATACTATTGTTTGTACAGATGAACGTGGTACCTTCAGGCGTTTGGAAATTGCTCCCAAGGATGAACCAGACTTGTTGAGGTCTACAATTGTTTTTCTGAGGTCTTGGCTGATTTCTTTTGATTTTCCCATGATGTCAAGCAAAGAGGCACTGAGTTTGAAGGTAGGCCTTGAAATACATCCACAGGTACACCTCCAATTGACTCAAATTATGTCAATTAGCCTGTCAGAAGCTTCTAAAGCCATGACATAATTTTCTAGAATTTTCCAAGTTGTTTAAAGGCACAGTCAACTTAGTGTATGTAAACTTCTGACCCACTGGAATTGTGATACAGTGAATTATAAGTGAAATAATCTGTCTGTAAACAATTGTTGGAAAAATGACTTGTGTCATGCACAAAGTAGATGTCCTAACCAACTTGCCAAATCTATAGTGTGTTAACAAGAAATTTGTGGAGTGGTTGTAAAACGAGTTTTAATGACTCCAACCTAAGTGTATGTACACTTCCGACTTCAACTGTATCTAATACTGTCTGGGCAGAAAGAGTATGACATGCCATACTCTTTTGTTCCAGACAGCATCAGATTCATGCTGCTACACATACTGAGATAGATAGGGGGTGCTGTTTCGCTCACCCGGATGCTTTAACTGAGATTGATGCGTCTTTCTGTCAGAGCGCGTCTCGGTCAAATTAAGGATCAATATTTCAATATTGATTTGGAAGGGCAAGGAGGTACGGTAGGGTGGGCCAGGCCCCTAAGGCCCGCCCAATACTCCAGCCCTATGTATGATGTTCAGGCTCCTGTATTAGGGTAAAACTAGGCCCTCCACAATGACATATGTATAGTATTGTGTTAAATAAAAATATACATGTATTTTAACATATTCGATTAGAATCTCACTTGGTGAAGTCCATAGGACCGAAAATGGATGAATGCAACAACCATGTGTCTGTCAGTAGCAAATACACTCCTGGGTGGTAAGTCGAAAGGCAAGGCAGTCTACGAAATATTTGAATATGGCTTTATACTAAGCAGTGTGTTACTTGAACACTGTTCCGGTGTCTTTATGTGTCCACAGACTCCACACTTTCAGCGTTGATTTAACACTCTGTGTTAATTTGTATTTATTTTTATCACCAGGGACTTTACTGTGTGCTATATTACTATACATTTTTATAAAAAGGGGATGTAAAAGTATTAAAAATACAATACAATTTCAGTCTGTACTAGAAGAACACATTTAGTGTTCGTGATGCACGTTGCGTCCCAGATGGCACCCTATTCCCTATATAGTGCACTACTTTAGAACAGAGCCCTATTCCCTATATAGTGCACTACTTTAGAACAGAGCCCTATTCCCTACATAGTGCACTACTTTTGAACAGAGCCCTATTCCCTATATAGTGCACTACTTTTGAACAGAGCCCTATTCCCTACATAGTGCACTACTTTTGAACAGAGCCCTATTCCCTACATAGTGCACTACTTTTGAACAGAGCCCTATTCCCTATATAGTGCACTACTTTTGAACAGAGCCCTATTCCCTATATAGTGCACTACTTTTGAACAGAGCCCTATGCACTTCTACTGTGGTGCAGTTACGTGATTCTGTAACTTTCCTGTTCCTGCCTATAGGAACACTGTGACGGATCTACCGGGGCTGAGAGCGTATTTATCCCCAGACGAGATGAGTTCACGCCGAAAAACATTCCCTAGACGTCATTGCAACGTCACCCTCCGCCCAACCACCCTCATTCATCTGCAGACCCCTAGTAAATAAACGCATGGACATTCCTCATTTTGGACTGAGCTCCCTGAGGGGAGAGCCACAGGGGTTTCATCCAACGTCAGCTAGCCCACTACATCCCTGAGGGGAGAGCCACAGGGGTTTCATCCAACGTCAGCTAGCCCACTACATCCCTGAGGGGAGAGCCACAGGGGTTTCATCCAACGTCAGCTAGCCCACTACTTCCCGGAGTGGAGAGCCACAGGGGTTTCATCCAACGTCAGCTAGCCCACTACATCCCTGAGGGGAGAGCCACAGGGGTTTCATCCAACGTCAGCTAGCCCACTACATCCCTGAGGGGAGAGCCACAGGGGTTTCATCCAACGTCAGCTAGCCCACTACATCCCTGAGGGGAGAGCCACAGGGGTTTCATCCAACGTCAGCTAGCCCACTACTTCCCGGAGTGGAGAGCCACAGGGGTTTCATCCAACGTCAGCTAGCCCACTACTTCCCGGAGGGGAGAGCCACAGGGGTTTCATCCAACGTCAGCTAGCCCACTACTTCCCGGAGGGGAGAGCCACAGGGGTTTCATCCAACGACAGCTAGCCCACTACTTCCCGGAGGGGAGAGCCACAGGGGTTTCATCCAACGTCAGCTAGCCCACTACTTCCCGGAGGGGAGAGCCACAGGGGTTTCATCCAACGACAGCTAGCCCACTACTTCCCGGAGGGGAGAGCCACAGGGGTTTCATCCAACGACAGCTAGCCCACTACTTCCCGGAGGGGAGAGCCACAGGGGTTTCATCCAACGTCAGCTAGCCCACTACTTCCCGGAGGGGAGAGCCACAGGGGTTTCATCCAACGACAGCTAGCCCACTACTTCCCGGAGGGGAGAGCCACAGGGGTTTCATCCAACGTCAGCTAGCCCACTACTTCCCGGAGGGCAGAGCCACAGGGCTTTCATCCAACGTCAGCTAGCCCACTACTTCCCGGAGGGGAGAGCCACAGGGGTTTCATCCAACGTCAGCTAGCCCACTACATCCCTGAGGGGAGAGCCACAGGGGTTTCATCCAACGTCAGCTAGCCCACTACATCCCTGAGGGGAGAGCCACAGGGGTTTCATCCAACGTCAGCTAGCCCACTACATTCCTGAGGGGATTTAGAGGTGTCGGCGGCATGAAGATGGATGAACGTCAGAGGTTTTCCACCCCAGATTGCTAAACGCAGACTGTTAATCTGATCTGAAACACTTAAACAGTCTACACCCAGGTAGAAACTACAGATAGAAGCTCTCTGGGCACTCCAAGGAGAAATACTCCACCCCACCACCTCCTGAAATCAAATAAAACTTTAGGGTAGAAAATAACAAAATACTGTTACACCAAATCTCATTGTAATATTTAACGTGGTGATTTTGCAAGACATAGTGTGTGTCGCATTGTAAATTGCTTTACTAAGTGTCCAGAACTGATTGCGTTGCTCTCACTCACTCATTTAGACCTCATTTAGACCGCATAAAGGTGTGTAAATTGCCCTCACTTACACAAAACACACTGAGTGGAGACGTAATCAGAATATCACACACACACACACACACACACACACACACTGATTCATATTCTGAGCTTCTGTGGGCCGTCACAGACCTCGTGATTTTCGGGTGATTATGGTGGAGTGTTTGGTGGTTGATTGTGTTCATGCTTCTACATTAAGTACAGTCATTAGCATGCTAACCGTTGCTCCAAGACCAGATGGACTCGCAACAAAAGAAGAAGAAGCAGATCCAGGCTTAGGTCGATGTATTGTTTGCCTTTAAGTAATAGCAGACAAACAAGTCTTCTGTGTGTCACTGACAGAATGTAGGCTCCATGTCCTAGTCTCCTCTATCAAAATTGTACACTCTGTAGGGGGATATGACGTGATTTTAGACACAGCCATAACACATACTCCAATTTAGGCCTACGCTTTTTAGTCTGGGCTCCCTCTTTTTGGACGTGAAAAACTTTCAACTTAAGTTGAAAGAGACTGTATGTGTCAGCCTCCCCGGTAGCCGTCAGCTCTGAGGTCTGTGGAGGCACGGCATATGCTCATTGCAAACGCTAGACAGGCCGTTCCCTTTGTGTTGGGATTTCCAATGCTTCTTCTGACGCTCGTTCTTAACGCCAGCTGTTTGAAGTGGCACGAACCATTCTCCACAAAGCCCACAGGTCCTCCTCGCTGCTTCAATGACAGATGATGGAGGGTGGTGGTGTTCTCCCTCTCTTTCAGTTGGTCTCTGTGAAGTCTTTTGTGTCAGCCTGATGATTAGAGATGAGTTGGACTTCACAGAGATGTACTGATTAGAGATGAGTTGGACTTCACAGAGATGTACTGATTAGAGATGAGTTGGACTTCATATGGATGTACTGATTAGAGATGAGTTGGACTTCATATGGATGTACTGATTAGAGATTAGTTGAACTTCACAGAGATGTACTGATTAGAGATGAGTTGGACTTCACAGAGATGTACTGATTAGAGATGAGTTGGACTTCACAGAGATGTACTGATTAGAGATGAGTTGGACTTCACAGAGATGTACTGATTAGAGATGAGTTGGACTTCACAGAGATGTACTGATTAGAGATGAGTTGGACTTCACAGAGATGTACTGATTAGAGATGAGTTGGACTTCACAGAGATGTACTGATTAGAGATGAGTTGGACTTCACAGAGATGTACTGATTAGAGATGAGTTGGACTTCACAGAGATGTACTGATTAGAGATGAGTTGGACTTCACAGATATGCACTGATTAGAGATGAGTTGGACTTCACAGATATGTACCTTTGATTGGTTATGTGTAATGTGATGTCTGCAGTACAGTGTGTGTGTTTGGTATGTGTGGACGTGTTTAACTCGAATTGTGGTGACCAGAAGTCCCCGAAAGAATAGTAAACAAACAAAAATTTGATCAACTGGGGAATGTTTTTTTGTCCCCACAAATGCTATTTCCAGGGGGTTTAGGATTAAGGTTAGAATCAGTTTTAGTGTTAGAATTCAGTTTAGGGTTATGGTTAGGATCTAGTGTTAGTTTTAGGGATAGGGTTAGGAGCTAGGGTTAAGGTTAAGGTTAGGGTTAGGGTTAGGGTTAGGGTTAAGGGTTAGGGAAATAGGATTTTGAATGGGATGTAATTGTGTGTCCCCACGATGTCAGTTATACAAGACTGTGTGTGTGTGTGTCTATTAAGCTACTGATCTAAACAATTCTTCAAAGAGTTAATGGTGAAGGTCTGTTAAAATGAAGTGAAGATTATGTGAGATAGGATTTTTTGGCTGCATGGTTTACTGGCTCTAACAACTCCTCTCTGGAATGTCTCTCTCACAACACAGTGGGGTTATCTCTCTCACACCACAGCGGGGTTATCTCTCTCACACCACAGTGGGGTTATCTCTCTCACACCACATTGGGGTTATCTCTCTCACACCACAGTGGGGTTATCTCTCTCACAACACAGTGGGGTTCTCTCTCTCACACCACAGTGGGGTTCTCTCTCACACCACAGTGGGGTTATCTCTCTCGCACCACAGTGGGGTTATCTCTCTCACACCACAGTGGGGTTATCTCTCTCACACCACAGTGGGGTTCTCTCTCACAACACAGCGGGGTTTCGTTTGACTGATCGCAACTGAATCTGATACTGATGCAACTGAGGCGATATAACATGACTGAAATTCACCCTAAATGCTTGTTGAAACGCACCCTAAATGCTTGTTGAAATTCACCCTAAATGCTTGTTGAAACGCACCCTAAATGCTTGTTGAAACGCACCCTAAATGCTTGTTGAAACGCACCCTAAATGCTTGTTGAAACGCACCCTAAATGAAACGCAACACAATATAAATGGCATTAACGATATGTTTCTCCTTATTATCCATGCTATTAAAAAAGTAAAACATTTATAAATCAAAAAACATGAATTATAATAACCTCATAACTTAATCTCAAACATGACTGGGTCTATTTCCTGTCTCCTCTAAGGACTGTCTGCAGTGGCAATGTTCTCTTCCAATCAGTGGAAGTTTCCCAAACATCCGAACACTCGTGTCGTCTGTCTGTGTCCCTTCCCCTCCGTCTTTCTTCCTAAACAGAGAAGCCTCCTCTCCTCAGACGATTGCAGGGCAGACACACCTTCTGTTGCATACTAAGTCAGAATCCTACCTGTGGCCCTTTGTGCACCTCCTCCATGCTCTTCCTCTCCACTCTCTTCCTCTCCCCTCAAGCGCCTCTCTTCCCCCCCTAATCCTTCCTCCCTCCTCCTTTTTCATTTTCCTTCCTCTCTCCTCTCCCTCGTCTATTGTGGGCTGACATTTGAATGTGCATTAAAATGCAGGGGGGGAGAGCAAAGGCAGGGCGAGGCGAGGCGGGACGCAGGCAGACTGGAAGGTGCTCCTAGTTGGATTATGGGAGGCAAGCAAAGCCACTCCGGTCTCGCTCCTAACCTACTTCCCATTGATTGATTTATTTACTTAGAATTCAATTTGGAACGGCCGGGCTGGCTGCGGGGGGGAGACGCTTCACAATTACATTTCTGTGATGTAGTGGTATTCTGAGGGCCTAATGCCCCAGAGGCGCCATGTAAGAGTTCTCAAACAGGAAGATTCGGGTACACACAGACTTTTTTGAGGGAGAGTTTATGTGTGAATAAGGGGTTGCAGTCCTCTCCCCAGCCTAGCCCAGACCTATCAGATTCACTTCATTTCTAGACCTACATACTGCCGGCTGACAAATTGACCACGTATCGGAGAACTAAGTGCAATCTAAGTTCATTCTGAAACAACCTCTGTCTCCTCAATACTGTACTCATATGAAAATAGAAGAGGCTGTTACATAGTATTAGGAAGAACACAAAGTCCCCTGAGATTAAACTGATAGCCTACTTAATACAGTTTGCCTTTTTGTAATTTTATCAGTAATGATACTGTATAAAATGAATACAGTTGATTACTGTAGAATGCACAGTAAAAGACTGTAAATATGTTGTACAGTATGGATTATGGTGCCTTATTGGGAAAATGTTGTCTCTGGCTCATTAACATATTTTAAGGTGTGCCTTTGTAAGAGGCTATATTGTTGCACCTGTTGACTGAGAATGCTGCACTGCCACAGAATACGGTAATAGACTGTATTTTAGGAGTTCTACAAACTTTGCAGTGAAAGTCTACAGCAACTTACTAGCCAATAGCTGACAGTATTTTACTGTAATTTCCGAATACATTACCATACCACATTTGGAGCGCCAAAAAAAACGTTTTGTGCACTAGTGGGTACATGGTTTGTTGTTTCTCACTCATTCACATAATTTGAGGTGTGTCTTATAGGAGGCTATATTTGTTGCACCCGTTAGTGAGCGTGCTGTGCCAATTTAAGAATATGTGGTAGTGGTTCTTAGCAATTACATGTACGCTGATGTCATGCTCAGGCACACCAGAGATATCTCTGTTTTCTTTATATTTCGGTTAGGTCAGGGTGTGACTAGGGTGGGTACGTTAGTTTTTGTATGTCTAGGTTTTTGTAGGTCTAGGTGATTTGTATGTCTATGGTGGCCTGATATGGTTCCTAATCAGAGGCAGCTGTTTATCGTTGTCTCTGATTGTGGATCATAATTAGGTAGCCATTTCCCCTTTGGTGTTCGTGGGTTCTTGTTCTATGTTGAGTTGCCTGTCTGCACTACTCATATTAGCTTCACGGTTCGTTTTGTTATTTTGTTCGTTTGTTCAGTGTTCGTTCTTAAATAAAGAAGAATGCACGCATACCACGCTGCACCTTCGTCCGATTCATACGACGACTGTGACAGAAGAACCCACCATAAAAGGACCAAGCAGCGTGTTAAGGAGGAATGGACCTGGGAGGAGATTTTGGACGGAGCAGGACCCTGGACGCAGGCTGGGGAGTATCGCCTTCCGAAGGAGGAAATAGAGGCAGCAAAAGCGGAACGGCGATATTACGAGGAGAAATACCAACGAGGTATGCCACAGAAACACCAATACGTTTTTTGAGGGGGGCACATTTTGCAGTCGGCGGTGCCGAGGAGCGAACCAGAGCCAGTCAGGGAGTAGGATGAGGAGCTCGACGCAAGATTCTGGAGAGAGGTGCTAGCATTGAGAGCGCTGCAGAGCGGGCGTGCACGGGAGCTTGTGACTGGTCAGACACCGTGTTACGCAGTGATGCGCACGGTGTCTCCAGTTCGCATTCATAGCCCGGTGCGCTCTATTCCAGCTCTTCGCCCTTGCCAGGCTCAAGTGAGCATCCAGCCAGGACGCATTGTGCCAGTTCTACGCTCCAGATCTCCAGGGCGCCTCCACAGTCCAGTACGTCCTGTGCCTCCTCTCCGCACTCGCCCTGAGGTGCGTGTCATCAGCCCGGTACCACCTGTACCGGTCCCACGCATCAGGCCTCCAGTGCGCTTCCACAGTCCAGTACGGCCTGTGCCTCTTCCCCGCACTCGCCCTGAGGTGCGTATCACAGTCCGGAACCTCCAACGACGGTCCACAGTCCGGAGCCTCCAACGACGAAGCCAATGTTGTGATTAGAGTGCACCATGGTGGGGTTATGGTATGGGCAGGCATAAGCTACGGAGAACAAATACAATTGCATTTTATTGATGGCAATTTGAATGCACAG
This sequence comes from Salvelinus alpinus, assembly GCF_045679555.1. Taxonomy (NCBI): domain Eukaryota; kingdom Metazoa; phylum Chordata; class Actinopteri; order Salmoniformes; family Salmonidae; genus Salvelinus; species Salvelinus alpinus. The sequence goes on along the minus strand of NC_092088.1, from coordinate 10,025,533 downwards.
CGATAACGTGACGAGATCCTGAGGTCCATTGCCGTGCCATTCATCATATGTCACAAAGATCTGTACACAATTCGTGGAAGCTGAAAATGTCTCAGTTCTTCCATGGCCTGCATACTCACCAGACATGTCACCCATTGAGCATGTTTGGGATGCTCTGGGTGAACATGTATGGCAGCATGCTCCAATTCCCGCCAATATCCAGCAACTTCACACAGCCATTTCATTGGCCAGAATCAACAGCCTGATCAACTATATGCGCTACATGAGGCAAATGGTGGTCATACCAGATACTGACTGGTTTTCTGATCCACGCCCCTACCTGTTTTTTTAAAGGTATATGTGACCAACAGATGCATATCTGTATTCCCAGTCATGTGAAATCTATAGTTTATGGCCAAGAAATGTAACTGTAAATCTTTGAAATTATTGGACGTTGCATTTATATTTTTGTTCAGTGTACAGTCGTGGCCAAAAGTTTTGAGAATGGCACAAATATTAATTTTCACAAAGTCTGCTGCCTCAGTTTGTATGATGGCAATTTGCATATACTCCAGAATGTTATGAAGAGTGATCAGATGAATTGCAATTAATTGCAAAGTCCCTCTTTGCCATGCAAATGAACTGAATCCCCCAAAAACATTTCCACTGCATTTCAGCCCTGCCACAAAAGGACCAGCTGACATCATGTCAGTGATTCTCTCGTTAACACAGGTGTGAGTGTTGGCGAGGACAAGGCTGGGGATCACTCTGTCATGCTGATCGAGTTCGAATAACAGACTGGAAGCTTCAAAAGGAGGGTGGAGCTTGGAATCATTGTTCTTCCTCTGTCAACCATGGTTTCCTGCAAGGAAACACGTGCCGTCATCATTGCTTTGCACAATATGGGCTTCACAGGCAAGGATATTGCTGCCAGTAAGATTGCACCTAAATCAACCATTTATCGGATCATCAAGAACTTCAAGGAGAGCGGTTCAGTTGTTGTGAAGAAGGCTTCAGAGCACCCAAGAAAGCCAGGACCGTCTCCTAAAGTTCATTCAGCTGCAGGATCGGTGCACCACCAGTACAGAGCTTGCTCAGGAATGGCAGCAGGCAGGTGTGAGTGTATCTGCACGCACAGTGAGGCGAAGACTTTTGGAGGATGGCCTGGTGTCAAGAAGGGCAGAAAAGAAGCCACTTCTCTCCAGGAAAAACATCAGGGAGAGACTGATATTCTGCAAAAGGTACAGGGATTGGACTGCTGAGGACTGGGGTAAAGTCATTTTCTCTGATGAATCCCCTTTCCGATTGTTTGGGGCAACCGGAAAAAAGCTTGTCCAGAGAAGACAAGGTGAGCGCTACCATCAGTCCTGTGTCATGCCAACAGTAAAGCATCCTGAGACCATTCATTTGTGGGGTTGCTTCTCAGCCAAGGGAGTGGGCTCACTCACAATTTTGCCTAAGATCACAGCCATGACTAAAGAATGGTACCAACACATTCTCCTAGAGCAACTTCTCCCAACCATCCAGAAACAGTTTGGTGACGAATAATGCCTTTTCCAGCATGATGGAGCACCTTGCAATAAGGCAAAAGTGATAACTAAGTGGCTCGGGGAACAAAACATCAATATTTTGGGTCCATGGACAGGAAACTCCCCAGACCTTAATCACATTGAGACCTTGTGGTCAATTCTCAAGAGGCGGGTGGAAATACAAAACCCCACAAATTCTGACAAACTACAAGCATTGATAATGCAAGAATGGGCTGCCATCAGTCAGGATTGACAGCATGCCAGTGAGGATTGCAGAGGTCTTGAAAAAAAGGGTTAACACTGCGAATATTGACTCTTTGCATCAACTTCATGTAATTGTCAATAAAAGCTTTTGAAACTTATGAAATGCTTGTAATTATACTTCAGTATTCCATAGTAACATCTGCCAAAAAAATATCTAAAGACACTGAGGCAGCAGGCTTTGGGAAAATTTATATTTGTGTCATTCTCAAAACTTTTGGCCACGACTGTATATACGGGACAGATCAGAGTGGCAGCAAGTCTCAAACCTTTAATGGCACTCTAGTTTCTCATTATGCATGTCCCTCTCTCTCAGTAGGCAATGTTAACAGTGGCTTGACCGTGGATGGCGCTGTCTCTCTGGTCCAAGGGACTGGGAAAGATGGTTAAGTAACAGTGGCTTGAATTTGGCCCGACCTGAGGTGTGTCTGGCCCCCCTTAAGATTTGTCCTTTCACCCCCTGCAGGACCGAAAGCAGACCAATGACCAGACCCAAACTCCCCCCCCCCCCCCCCCCCCACCCACCTGAACAAGATGCCCGGGTGAGGCTGACGCTAATCTCCAAAAAGGAGGCTACCGAGGACTGAGCAGCTGATCGCCGGGGAGCAGCAGGAGCAGCAACAGCAACAACAACCACCAGACCAGAAACCATGACCCGCCTGGAATTTAGCAGGGCAGTACTCCAGATAGGTATAGGCTTTGTGAAGTCTGACCTGAACTGCCTGGTGAAACTCGCAGGGCCACAGGAATCATATGAGGCCAGTTTGAAGATCCCCCAGTTACTAGAACAGTTTTGGTTCAAATTCCGAAATTGCAAAGATTCAGCCCTGTTTAACAGACTCAGGGCATACACCCTTTCCGACACAGAATCTAAGGTAGATACAGTACAGCTCCACAATGAATGCATCCACCACCCTCAAGTCAGCGTCTAGGAGGGTCCTGGATGAAGACTGGGGTCTGGACTGGGGAACAATAATAATGGCTGGTTCAGTTAACTTCTCTAGGATAGGGGGGGAGCATTTTCATGTTTAGATGAAAAGTGTGCCCAGAGTTAACTGCCTCCTACTCAGTCCCAGATGCTAATATATGCAGTATTGGACAGAAAACACTCTGAAGTTTCTAAAACTCGGAGCGAGCAGGCCACAGAGGAGTACCATCACTGACCGCTGAGTCTTGGGCTTCCAGTTGTCTGTTCGCTCCTTTGGTCGTTCTTCCTCCCCTCTTCAAATCCAGTACCAGTCCCAGCACCAACCCAGTTCCTGGTTTCTAGCACCAGACCTGCCAGACGAGGCGTGGAGGAGGGACAAAATATCAGACCTTCACTCTGAGCGAGCAGGCCACAGGGGAGTGCCAACACTGACCTCTTGGTCTCCCTTGTGTGTCTACTTGCTCCTCAGGTTGTCCTTCCTCCCCTCTACAGTCCCAGACCCAGCACCAGCCCCAATTCCCTGTTTGTCCCACGACCCCAGCACCAACCCCTGGTTTTCACTCCCGGTACCTGCACGATTTCCAACCCGGCCCCAACACCAGGACCAACCCAGGTTTTCCCGGTCCCAGCCCACGCACCAGCACCAACACTGCATCTATCAACCACAACTGCCACCTCCATCCAGCAACTGCCAGCCTCACTGTCAAATGAAAACAAACAAATTGTGGACTGACTGGCTGTCTGACTTGCTGATTACTGTTACCTTTTTTTATTGAATGCATTTGTTTTAGCTTAATTTGGTTTGATTACTTATTGTTAGAATTTTTTATTATTTTGAGTTTTAACTAAATTGATTGAACATTTTTACAGAACACAAAATATAAACCAAAAACGGAAAACAGAAAAGGAAGACAAAACAACACACCAGCAAGAGACCAGACAACAAAACAACCCCAGAAGCAAAACCCAAACCCAGCCAGCGCTCAGGCCCCCTAAAGTCCCCTACCCCATCAAAGGAACCGTCTCCCGCTCCAAAACCATTCCCCGTACCACTCCCTACCTCCCCTCATCCCTCCACCCTAGCCCATACGGACCCAGATCCATCCCCCATGGTCCTTACTGCACCTGATCTCCCCCCGTGACCCTATTGACCTTACAGACCCAGGCCATTGTTTAGGATTTTAGAAGTGCAGGTGATATAAAACACCTCCTATTCAATGATAGATTATATCTCTGTGTACATAAAAAGAAACAGCCAACCTATTTGCTCTAATCTCTTGTCAGTACAGTAAAATACTGATGAAATAACAGTTTCTACAGTAGATTGACACTTTAACTGTGTTTTATTGCTCTGGCATTAAGTTACTCCGAATATCTCGGTATTGTATTGCCACTACCCAGAAATAGTCATAGAAATATAAGATATCTTGTTTAAATTACAATTATTTTGAAGAGCAATGTAGAAACATTTTACTTGCTATGACTGTGATATGTTGTTTTTTTTTATCAAACTTGGTTGTTGCTAAGGACAAGAGCGCCCGCTAAATGACCAAAATGTAAAAATGAAAACTCCCAAAGAACAGAACAGCAGAATATGTTGCTGCATGGGTACTGTAAAATAAATTACAGTAACTTACTGACCAATTGCTGCCAGTAAGTTACTGAACATTTTACGGGAAATGTTTTACAGTGTACAGAGATGCATCTTGGTAAAAGGTCGAAGGACAGTGAAGGAGGTACGAGATGGATTGACACACATTCCCTCTTTAGTCTCTCATCTTCTACGAAGTGAAATGAATCTTTCAGGATGAGAAAGTAATCTACCGCTTCTTCTTCTGCTGCTCAGACACCAAAACTGTTGATATTTTTTTCTAATGTCTGACTTCTGGGTTTGGTTTGACTGTCACTTCTTCTTCAAAGTGAAAAAATGATTCTAAGAAATTAAATGAGCGCATACAGAGTGTTGGTTGCTGTGCCAAGAGTTAGCCTGGAGCTCGTTGCTATTTCCAATTATTTCTGGCAATAATGAAGAAGTCGGAGAATAACTTTTGAATAATGCAGAAACACATTTCTGAGTACTTGCTACTGTGCAGAGAACGGGCTTTCTAAAATAAGACTTGAAGATTCTGGTTGTGTAGAACCCATAGAGGGGTCATAGAGACAGAGGTCAATCACATTGTTTTGGTAATCAGTGATAAGACTGGACTAAAAACCAGGATATCATAGTTACTATGCAATAGAACAGCAGATTTTGCATTAAATCTGGCTAAATACAAAGTTGACCGAAGAAACTATATTTTCCATCTTCTTTTTATTAAATCCTGCTAAATATATTGACAGAAAATGATATTTTCTTTTGTCCTTCATTTAATCTTGCTAAATATGTTGTTGGGCAACAAAAGCTAAGTTGCTTCATAAGAGCCTGCTAGATAAGAGGGGGATACTACAGTTATGTTATGTGGGAAATTACTGTGTCATGATCATCCTGCTAAACCTGTAACCTTAACCTTGACCTCTCCATCTGTCTCTGTATGAAAGATTTACCCATGGACATACGGCTAATAACAGCCCAGAACTACCAAAATAAACCAGGAAGCAACAGTTGAGTCAGTCACCAAGTAGGTCAAAATGTAAACTCCTCAAAAAAATAAAAAGTCCCTTTTTCAGGACCCTCTCTTTCAAAGAAAATTCATAAAAATCCAAATAACTTCACAGATATTCATTGTAAAGGGTTTAAACACTGTTTCCCTTGCTTGTTCAATGAACCATAAACAATTAATGAACATGCACCTGTGGAACGGTCGTTAAGACACTAACAGCTTACAGACGGCAGGCAATTAATGTCACAGTTATGAAAACTTATGACACCAAAGAGGCCTTTCTACCGACTCTGAAAAACAAAAGAAAGATGCCCAGGGTCCTTGCTCATCTGCGTGAACGTGCCTTAGGCATGCTGCAAGGAGGCATGAGGACTGCAGATGTGGCCAGGGCAATAAATTGCAATGTCCATACTGTGAGATGCCTAGACAGCGTTACAGGGAGACAGGACGGACAGCTGATCGTCCTCGCAGTGGCAGACCACGTGTAACAACACTGTTGTAAGGCAGGTCCTCACCAGACATCTCAGGCAACAACGTTGCCTATGGGCACAAACCCACCGTCGTTGGGCCAGACAGGACTGGCAAAAAGGTGCTCTTCACCGACAATTCGCCGTTTTGTCTCACCAGGGGTGATGGTCGGATTCGAGTTTATCGTCGAAGGAATGAGCATTACACCGAGGCCTGTACTCGGGAGCGGGATCAATTTGTAGGTGGAGGGTCTGTCATGGTCTGGGGTGGTGTGTCACAGCATCATCAGACTGAGCTTGTTGTCATTGCAGGCAATCTCAATGCTGTGCGTTACAGGGAAGACATCCTCCTCCCTCATGTGGTAACCTTCCTGCAGGCTCATCCTGACATGACCCTCCAGCATGACAATGCCACCAGCCATACTGCTCGTTCTGTGTGTGATTTCCTGCAAGACAGGAATGTCAGAGTTGTGCCATGGCCAGCGAAGATCCCGGATCTCAATCTCATTGAGCACTTTTGGGACCTGTTGGACCGGAGGATGAGGGCTAGGGCCATTCCCCCCAGAAATGTCCGGGAACTTGCAGGTGCCTTGGTGGAAGAGTGGGGTAACATCTCACAGCAATAACTGGCAAATCGGGTGCAGTCCATGAGGAGGAGATGCACTGCAGTACTTAATGCAGCTGTTGGCCACACCAGATACTGACTGTTACTTTTGATTTTGACCCCCTCTTTGTTCAGGGACACATTATTCAATTTCTGTTAGTCACATGTCTGTGGAACTTGTTCAGTTTATGTCTAGTTGTTGAATCTTGTTATGTTCATACAAATATTTACACATGTTAAGTTTGCTGAAAATAAACGCAGTTGACAGTGAGAGGACGTTTCTTTTTTTTGCTGAGGTTATATATATAAATGCGAGCCAAGCGCTTTGACGTCATCAGGGTCTCCAGAAGTACAAGCAACGTCAAGTCTCATCAGAATTACAAAGGTCCAACATACAAGGTAAGATATGTTTGCTCAAAGCTATCACCCCCATCCACCCTTCATATCACCCTGACGTTTTTTTTTGTTTTAGCCTTGTACACCACCAAGGCAAAAATCCATGAAAAATAATTTTTGTATTTTGACTCTATATTCTTCATAGTTTTTGATTTGATATGATTTTATATTTTTGTCAGGTGAAATACATGCAATTTAAAGTGATATTGTAAAAAAAAAAAAAAATCCCCCACTTAAAATACAAAGCTTGATTTCCAGTCAAAATGTTCCATATCCGGATGATAGTGGCAGTGGGATCTTCATTCCAGGGGGAATGGAATGGGAACGGTTTATCCCTCTGTGACAGTTTCACTCCAGCTGTAAGTGGCTGCAATTCTCAACAGTCAATCAAGGGAGTTTTTCTCCCCTTCTTTTCTTGTCACTGATTAAATGAGCGAAGTCACACATTACCCCTTCAGCTATTTGTCTAGCAGCTAGCAGGCAGCAGAATAGTGGTAACCCTGGTTACTAAAGGTCTTACCTTCTCCAGATTCTCTTATTACTCTGAGGAAACATGGGACACATCTCAAATCACACTCTATTCCCTATACAGGGCACTACTTTTGACCAGAGCCGTACCATATTCCCTAGGATAGTGCACTAATTTGACCCGATCCACACATGGGGAATAGGGTGTAATTTGAGATGTGTCCCAGGCTCTGGTGGAAAGTACACCTTAAATCATTTTCTAAATAAATTGCCCATGCTGAAGACATCTATATCAGTCCTTTAATACAGGACTAGTAAAGGTCCAGTGACCTGCTTTTGTGATTTTTTGTTGTTGTTGACTAAAGAGTTTACTAGCATTTGTAACTTGGATCTGATAATTATCTGTACAAAACAGTTAATCTGATAATACTTGTGTGTCACGCCCTGACCGTAGTAAGCTGTTTTTTCTCTGTGTTGGCGTGATAGTGACTTTGGTGGGTCATCTAGGTGTTTTTTGTATTTCTATTGTGGATATGGTTCCCAATCAGAGGCAGCTGTTTATCGTTGTCTCTGATTGGGGATCATATTTAGGTAGCCATTTCCCCATTGGTATTCATGGAATCTTGTCTACATTGAGTTGCCTGAGTGCACACCAGTAGCGTTTCGTTTATGCGGTTTTGTTTTGGTGAGTTTCAGTTTATTAAAAATATGTGGAACTCTATTCACGCTGCACCTTGGTCTACTCATTTCAACAATCGTGACATTGTGGAATATAAAATACTTGTTTGATATATATTTCCCTTTTGATGTAAATGTTTGAGGACAGGGTTTTGTTCTTTCTGGATCACATTAGAGTGACAATAGCAGAGAAAGGGACAAGGCAACCATTCAATTATTGATCTATTGAATCCTGCGAGATACTGTTCTTAATTATACATCTACCTTTTTTTGCCTGCTCCAGATGTCTCTCAGTCTGCTAATACCAGTAAAGGCCCTTTTGTGATTTTTTTATTTTATTTTATTCAAACAATACCATTTTTTTTATTCCTATTTACTTTTGTATTTTTTTTCGGGGGGCAGCCCCCTCAGCCCCCCTACTTCTCGTGGTTATGCTTGTAAGTCTGCTTGCTCCTCAGGTTGTCCATCCTCCCCTCTACAGATCCCGACCCAGCCCCAGTTCCTGGTTCCCAATTCCTGTTTCTCCACAGCACCAGACCCAACACCAGCCCTGGTACCAGCACGATTTCCAAACCGGTCCCAACATCAACCCAGGTTTTCCCAGACCCAGCACCATCCCCTATTTTTCCAGCTCTAGTACCAGAACGATTTCCAACCCGGTCCCAACTGCCCTTCCCCTTCCCCAACACAAAGGCACAACACACCGTCAACCACTGCACCAGATCAACCATGACTGACTGACTGATTAACTAACTGATGGACTAATGATTGTTTTTTGATTGAATACGTTATTTATTTATTTTTCTTGAGGTTAGCTCAAATTGGATCACCTATTGATCACCTATTGTTTGAGTAGTTTATTATTTAGAATTTTAACGCAATTGATTAGACATGTTAACTTGTAAATGAATTTTGTAAATAACACATTTATTGATTTTATTAGCCAATTGATGCCAGTAATTTACTGTAATTCGGAATACAATACCATACCACATTTTTGGAGCACCAAAAACCTTTTCAACACTAGTGGGTATTGTTATTTCTCATTCGTTGACAAAGTTTCAGGCGTGTCTTATAAGAGGATACATTTGTTGCACCCGTTAGTGAGAGTGCTGTACCAGTTTAACTGATATGTGGTAGCAAGTCTTCAACTTTTATTGGTTGAGTGGCTAGACATGTCCTTTTAATCTAATTAGCCCTGAAGTCAATTCAGTAGCCTTTGTAGAAGCTCTTGAACAGTCAACATCATGTTTATCATCAAACCAGATGAAAGTATGTAAAATGACTGTTGCTTCTACATTGATAAAGTTTGATCATAAAGTTACTGGTCTTCCTCCACCATGTCAAACACTTGGATTCATTATTAAGGGCACAAGGTGACATCACTTTAACTCTCATTTTAATACACCAATGGTAACGATGTTCTCTTACCTGATTTAAATAAGTACCACCTTGTAACCAACATTGGAGAACGTGTGTTTGCAGATGGGCGTGGTTTATATAGCTACTCTACTGGTGCCATCTAAAAATGCTTATATGTTTCCCCTTTGATCTGTGTCTGGTGTTAGAATGTTACTGGCTAGCTAGGTCTTCATCTGTGTCTGGTGTTAGCTAGTTGCTGGCTAGCTAGGTCTTCATCTGCGTCTGGTGTTAGCTAGTTACTGGCTAGCTAGGTCTTCATCTGTGTCTGGTGTTAGGTAGTTGCTGGCTAGCTAGGTCTTCATCTGCGTCTGGTGTTAGCTAGTTACTGGCTAGCTAGGTCTTCATCTGTGTCTGGTGTTAGCTAGGTCTTCATCTGTGTCTGGTGTTAGCTAGGTACTGGCTAGCTAGGTCTTCATCTGCGTCTGGTGTTAGCTAGTTACTGGCTAGCTAGGTCGTCATCTGTGTCTGGTGTTAGCTAGTTACTGGCTAGCTAGGTCTTCATCTGTGTCTGGTGTTAGCTAGTTACTGGCTAGCTAGGTCTTCAGCCAGCATGGAACAAAAGGGTTGGGAAGGGTCATTCAAAACTCTGACGCTGTTGTCAAGTCAACACATCAATGTTGTTTTATTTGGTTTCTCTATCACACAATTTTACCTCAACACCGCTCACTGCATCCAAGTTGCTTGTCATAGATGCTGGTGATGCTGCTGGTAATTCCCTGATCCACCTCTATGCAGACGACACCATTCTGTATACCTCTGGCCCTTCTTTGGACACTGTGTTAACCAACCTCCAGACGAGCTTCAATGCCATACAACTCTCCTCCCGTAGCCTCCAACTGCTCTTAAATGCAAGTAAAACTAAATGCATGCTCTTCAACCGATCGCTGCCCGCACCTGCCCACCCGTCCAGCATCACTACTCTGGATGGTTCTGACCTAGAATATGTGAACAACTACAAATACCTAGGTGTCTGGTTAGACTGTAAACTCTCCTTCCAGACTCACATTAAGCATCTCCAATCCAAAATTAAATGGAGAATCAGCTTCCTATTTCGCAACAAAGTATCCTTCACTCATGCTGCCAAACATACCCTCGTAAAACTGACCATCCTACTGATCCTCGACTTTGGCTATGTCATTTACAACATAGACTGCATCCAATTTGTTGAGAAGAGTGTTGGAGGCGATCACAGTGCCATCTGTTTTGTCACCAAAGCCCCATATACTACCCATCATTGCGACCTGTACGCTCTCGTTGGCTGGCCCTCGCTTCATACTCGCCGCCAAACCCACTGGCTCCAGGTCATCTACAAGTCTCTGCTAGGTAAGCCCCGCCTTATCTCAGCTCACTGGTCACCATAGCAGCACCCACCCGTAGCACGCGCTCCAGCAGGTATATCTCACTAGTCACCCCCAAAGCCAATTCCTACTTTGGCTGCCTTTCCTTCCAGGTCTCTGCTTCCAATGACTGGAACGAACTGCAAATATCATTGAAGCTGGAGATCATATCTCCCTCACTAGCTTTAAGCACCTGCTGTCAGAGCAGCTCACAGATCACTGCACCTGTACATAGCCCATCTGTAAATAGCCCATCCAACTACCTCATCCCCATACTTGTATGGGTATCTTGCTCCTTTGCACTCCAGTATCTCTACTTGCACAATCTTCTGCACAGCTACCATTCCAGTGTTTAATTGCTATATTGTAATTACTTCGCCACCATGGCCTATTTATTGCCCTACCTCCCTTATCCTACCTCATTTGCACACACTGTATATAGACTTTTTCTATTGTATTATTGACTGTATGTTTGTTTACTCCATGTGTAACTCTGTATGTGTCGAACTGCTTTGCTTTATCTTGGCCAGGTCGCAGATGTAAATGAGAACTTGTTCTCAACTAGCCTACCTGGTGAAAAAAATTAAGTAATAATAATAATAATGTTTTAAAGAGTTGTCAGTCAAGGTGAGCTCATGAATATAATATACCTGCCCACTCAGCCGGTCTCTTCAAACTTCATGGGGAAAAATTAACTTTTCAGTGTGGCTGTTCAGGACCTTAAAATGTATTGATAAACTAAAGTTTATCAGTCAAATATGCTATACAGTATATTTGAAAACAATTGCAGCCTACCTGTGTTTCAATCATATAGCCTAGGCAGGTTACAACGTAGTTGTTTATAATCGGCTTGGGTTTATTAGAAACAACATGAACTCATGAGCTAGCAAAACAACAATTGTTTATTCCAGGTACGGTGGCTCCCGTAGGACATCTAACGTCAAAAGAAACTCACAACAATAACTCCCAGGGGGTAAATAGCGTTTATGGATTCTCATGACATTGCGTTGGCATACGCTACGCAGTGTATATGAAATGACGCTGGCTACTCTCGCACGCAAATTTCACGCTGGTGATGGGCGTTTCTCCGTGTGATTTCGGCTTTAGTGTGTAAATCAAATGTACAATATTTTACTGTGCATTCTACGGTAATCTACTGTGTTCAGTTTATACAGTATCATACTGTTGATTAATACAGTAAGGGTAACAGTGTAGCACATTTGAGACAGAGCCACTCTTTCAAATGAGAGGAGTCCTCAGGAAGTCCAACCATAGTTGTTGAAGTCGATTTGTTCCCAGATTATCCTGGCTGTCCTGTGCAATACTTGTCAATTCAACAAGGACAATCTGAAACAGCTAATACAGAGCCTTCAGAAAGTTTTCATACCACTTGACTTATTTCACATTTTGTTGTGTTACAGCCTGAAATCAAAATGGATTAAATCGATTTTTTTCCCACCCATCTACACAAAATACCCTATGAGAAAGTGAATACATGTTTTTAGAAATGTTTGCAAAATGATTGAAACTGAAATACAGAAATAGCTCATTAACTTCTCTAGGGTAGGGGGCAGCATTTTCACGTTTGGATGAAAAACATACCCAAATTCAACTGCCAGTTACTCATCCCCAGGAGATAAGATATGCATATTATTTGGATTTGTAGATTTGGATAGAAAACACTCTGAAGTTTCTAAAACTGTTTGAATCATGTCTGTGATTATAACAGAACTTATTTAGCAGGCGAAACCCCGAGGACAAACCATTCAGATTTTTTCTTTTTGAGGTCACTGTCTTTTCAATGAGGTTTCATTGGGAAACCAGATTTCTAAGTGAATTGCTTGCAGTTCCTACGGCTTCCACTAGATGTCAACAGTCCTGAGAAATAGGTTGAGGTTATTCCTTTGTGTAATGAAGAAATACGGCCATCTTGAAGTCGAGGCACTCCTGGTGTCCTAGACATGCGCTTCAATCAAACAGAAGGCATGCTACATATCGTTTTAATCCTGTATTGAACACATATCATCCCGTCTTAAATTGTATCGATTATTAACGTTAAAAAATACCTAAAGTTGTATTACAAAAGTAGCTTGACATTTTTTGGCAAAGTTTACAGGTAACCTTTGAGATATTTTGTCGTCACGTTTGAGCAAGTTGGAACCGGTGTTTTTCTGGATCAAACGCTCCAAATAAATTGACATTTTGGATATATATCGACGGAATTAATCGAACAAAAGGACCATTTGTGATGTTTATGGGACATATTGGAGTGCCAACAACAGAAGCTCGTCAAAGGTAAGGCATGAATTATATTTTTATTTCTGCGTTTTGTGTTGAAATGTTTTCTCTCTTTTGTTTATAAGTGCTATGCTCAGATAATAGCATCGTATGCTTTCGCTGAAAAGCCTATTTGAATTCTGACATGTTGGCTGGATTCACAACCAGTGTAGCTTTAATTTGGTATCTTTCATGTGTGATTTAATGAAAGTTTGATTTTATAGTAATTTTCATAGTAAATCATTTTAATTTGGCGCTCTACATTTTGTCAGGCTTTTTGCCAAGTGATACAGTAGCGTCTTGCCTAAACTCAGATTTTTGGATATGAACTTTACCGAACAAAAAATACATGTATTGTGTAACATGAAGTCCTATGAGTGTCATCTGATGAAGATTATCAAAGGTTAGTGATTCATTTTATCTCTATTTCTGCGTTTTGTTACTGCTCTCTTTAGCTGGAAAAATGGCTGTCTTTTTCTGTGACTTGGCTCATACCTAACATAATCGTTTGGTGTGCTTTCGTCGTAAAACCTTTTTGAAATCGGACACTTTGGCTGGATTTATAACAAGTGTAGCTTTAAAATGGTGTAAAATACTTGTATGCTTGAGGAATTTAAATTATGGGATTTCTGTTTTGAATTTGGCGCCCTGCAGTTTCTCTGGCTGTTGACGAGGTGGGACGCTACCGTCCCACATACCCTAGAGAGGTTAACAGACGTAGAATCACCTTTGGCAGCGATTACAGCGTCTAGTGTTTCTAGGTAAAGCTCTAAGAGCTTTGCATACTTGGATTGTACAATATTATTCTTTAATTATTCTTTAACATTATTCTTTAAAAAAGACTCAAGCTCTGTCAAGTCGGTTGTTGATCATTGCTAGACAGCCATTATCAAATATTGCCATAGATTATGTAATGTAAATGATTATCAACAATGGGGTGTGATGTGAGATTATTTATGATATTCTTTGAAGAGGTAGGGTTTCAATGTTTTTGGAAGATGGGTAGGGACTCTGCTGTCCTAGCTTCAGAGGGAAGTGGTTCCACCATTGGGGTGCCAGGACAGAGAAGAGCTTAGACTGCGCTGAGAGGGAGTTGCCTTCCCGTAGGGGTGGGAGAGCGAAGAGAATAGAGGTGGCAGAACGGAGTGCTTGAGTTGGGGTGTAGGGTTTGAGCAAAGCCTGAAGATGGGGAGGGGCAGTTCTTCTTGCTGCTCAGTAGGAAAGTACCATGGTCTTGTAGTGGATGCTAGCTTTGAATGGAAGCCAGTGGAGTGTGCGGAGGAGCAGGGTGACATGGGAGAATTTGGCAAGGTTGAACAACAAAGAGGGCTGCAGCATTCTGGATAAGTTGCAGGTGTTTGATGGCACAAGCGGGGAGCCCAGCCAACAGCGAGTTGCAGTAGTCCAGAAGTGAGATGACAAGTGCCTGGATTAGGACTTGCGCCACTTCCTGTGTGAGGTAGGGTCGTACTGATGTTTATGTTTACAGAGAACAACAGGGTGTTGTCCAGGGTTAGTCCAAGGTTCTTTGCACTCTGGGAGAGGAACACCAGGGAGTTGTCAACCATGATGGAGATGTGCTCTGTCTTGTCAAGGTTGAGCTTGAGGTGGTCAAAATCCAACCTGAGATATCTGCCAGGCATGCAGAGACTTGTGTCAGAAGGGGGGAAAGAGAGAAGTATTTAAGTGTCATCTGCATAGCGATGAGAAGAGGGACCTTGTGAGGATATGTCGGAACCGAGTGACTTGGTGTGTCAAGAGGAGAGGACCTAGAACCGAGCCCTGTGGGACACCAGTAATGAGAGTACGTGGTGCAGACACAGATCCTCTCCACGTCACCTGGTAGGAGAAGCCTGCAAGGTAAGATGCAATCCAAGAGTGTGTAGAGCCTGAGACATCCAGCCTTGAGAGGGTGGAGAGGGGGACCTGATATTAAGATATATACTGGAGCTCTGAGGCATGCATCGGAATCACTGTTTAGTTTACTTCGAAGCAGTGTGCCAACGCCTGTATCACTTTATCAGAAGCACGTGATCAATGATGTTCGAAGCTTCATTATGTCGAACAACCACCTGATTGATTTGACATTGGTTTAGATAGAAGACATAAAAGGCTATCCTTAGCACGCGTTATAAGGTGTATGCGACGTCATCTATAATACTTGGCTGTTCTAAATTATTTTGATCAGCTGGTGCCACTATAGCGTACACTGTTAATCAAAGGCTTGAGTAATGAAGTTATTTCAACACAATTGGCTGGAAAGTCTCAGTGCTTCAGGAAGTTTCCCTATCACTAGGCTCTGATGGTTCATGGTGTTGAACGCAGCAGATAGATCTAGGAGGATGAAAACAGAGGCGAGAGAGTCAGCTTTGGCAGTGCAGAGAGCATCC
Organism: Salvelinus alpinus; assembly: GCF_045679555.1. NCBI lineage: Eukaryota > Metazoa > Chordata > Actinopteri > Salmoniformes > Salmonidae > Salvelinus > Salvelinus alpinus. The sequence goes on along the minus strand of NC_092088.1, from coordinate 10,010,197 downwards.
GTGACACAGAGAAGAGCAGTCGGTTGAGTGACCCATCTTGAAGCCTGACTGGTTAGGGTCAAGAAGATCGTTCTGAGAGGGATAGCGAGAGAGTTGGCCAGAGAAAGCACACTCAAGTGTTTTGGAAGGAGGGGTAGAGGGGTCAAGTGTTTTTTTTCTTGAGAAGGGGAGCAATTTGGGACATTTTGAAGTCAGAGGGGATGCAGCCAGTCGTCAGGGATGACGAAAGTGAGGAATGGGAGGTCTCCAGAGATGGTCTGGAGAAGGGAGGAGGTGATGGGGTCAAGCGGGCAGGTTGTCGGGTGGCCGGACCTCACTATTTGCAGGATTTCATCAGGAGAGAGAAGGGAGAAAGAGGTCAACGCGTAGGGTAATTCTGTGGGAGTGAGACCAGTGGACTCAATAGGCTGAGTGAATGAGGAGCGGATGTAGTCAAGGAGGGAGGAGAATGTGGAAAAGAATTTCCTAGGGTTAGGAAGCTTGACATTTAGAAGCTTGAAATTTTGTGGTAGAAGTGGCTTTAGCAGTGGACACAGAGAACGATAAGGTAAAGAGGAGGGAGTGAAAGGATGATAGGTACACTGGAAGTTTAGTTTTTCTCCATTTTCTGTCAGCTGCCCGCAGCCCTGTTCTGTAAGCTCGCAATGAGTCACTCAGGCAGGGAGCAGGAGGGGAGTGCCGAGCCGGCCAGGTTGAAAGGGGACAATGATAGTCATAGGATGCAGAAAGGGAGGATAGTAGGGTCGAAGAAGCAGAATCAGGAGACAGGCGGGAGAAGGATTTATCAGAAGGGAGAGAAAGAATTAGGAATTTAGGAATTCTCTAAGGGCACCTGGTGGCCAATAAATGAAAATGTTAAGCATGAGTGGAAAAGTAACAGTGACAGCATGGAATTCATATGAGAAGCTGGACAGGTGAGAGAGGGAGAAAAGAGAAGACCTCCACTTAAGTAGCTCCACTTAAGTAGCTTAGAAATAAGTAGCCCTGTGCCACCACCGCAGACTATGAGAGAAAACATAATCAGATGAAGAGAGAGCAGCTGGAGTAGCAGTGTTCTCTGGGGTGATCCATGTCTCCGTCAGGGAAAAGTCTAGGAACTGAAGAGCAGATTAAGCTGAGATGAACTCCGTGTTCTTGACCGCAGATCGGCAGTTCCAAACGCTGCCAGAGACCTAGAATTCCACATTGGTTGTCCGTGCAGGGTACACAAAATTGGAAGGGTTGCAGCCAAGGGGTGGGAAGGAAGCAGTGAACTGGAATAGAAATATATATATCACCTGAAAATAACTAGTTTTAAGATACTCAAGTGAGAGTGGTGTGAAGCCCTCCTCTCTTTCCTTCCTTGAATAACTCGGCAGAACTGTCTCTGTTTCGGCGAAGGTCTTAGTTTTGACAAGACTGATTACCAAAACCACAACAGTCACACATTTCCCTGCCACCTTGATCCTGGTTGATGTGTCAACAATCATCTGCAAGTTATGAGCAGTCAGCAGTTCACACACCAAGTAGGCTACTGGGAAGACAGAACTTAAAATAGTAAAATGACAGTACTAGACAAACAACAGTTTAAGAAAAAAATTATGCTTTTATACAAAAATTTGACTCATCACACCTATATTACAGCCATTAAACCCTGTAACTGTTTTAAAGTCACCATTGGCCTCATGGTGAAATCCCTGAGCGGTTTCCTTCCTCTCCGGCAACTGAGTTAGGAAGGACGCCTGTATCTTTATAGGGACTGGATATATTGATACACCATCCAAAGTGTAATTACAGTTTTTTACAATCTCTTACACACTAAAAGTGGTACTTGAGGCTCAGTGAAACCATTAACTCATGTATCTGATCTTCAGACCAAGTTTGCAACACTGCAAGCACATGATCTGCTTTACACTCAGTTTGCAAAACGCTAAACACAGGTCTCTATTTTAGACACATCATCCAAAACTAACATATTTGGAAAACACTGCCATTCCAAATGCCACACTCATTTACTGACACTCAGTGTGAAAAACACTTATAGCTCATTTCTTCACTTAGAAATCAGACCTTGAGCTTAGGTTAGGCTTCAGGTTGGCTTTATTGGTTTGGACAACAATAGAGGCCAGTTTTGGAGAGAGAGTGAGAGTAAGAGGGGGACAAGGAGGAGGACAAGGGGGAGAAGGAAGAGAACAAGGAAGAGGACGAGGAGGAGGACGAGGACGAGGACAAGGAGGAGGACAAGGACAAGCCTATTTGATTGTCTTCAACTATATTTGTTTTGTCTGTTACTGTTCATCCTGAAATCTGGATTAAAATACAATGTTTTGCGAAAGAAAGACATTTTATTATTTCCCCCCTTACATTTCTGTTTATAGTGTAAATATATACTGAATATGCATACATACTGTATACAGTTGAAGTCGGAAGTTTACATACACTTAGGTTAAAACTCATTTTTCAACCACTCCACAATATTCCTGTAAACGAACTATAGTTTTGGCAAGTCGGTTAGGACATCTACTTTGCATGACACGAGTAATTTTTCCAACAATTGTTTACAGACAGATTATTTCACTTATATTTCACTGTGTCACAATTCCAGTGGGTCAAAAGTTTAAATACACTAAGTTGACTGTTCCTTTAAATATTCCAGAAAATTACGTCATGGCTTTAGAAGCTTCTGATAGGCTAATTGACATAATTTGAGTCAATTGGAAGTTTACCTGTGGATGCCATTCAAGGCTTACCTTCAAATCAGTGCCTCTTTGCTTGACATCATGGGAAAATCTAAAGAAATCAGCCAAGACCTCAGAAAAAAAATGGTAGACCTCCACAAGTCTGGTTCATCAATGGAAGCCATTTCCAAACGCCTGAAAGTACCACGTTCATCTGTACCAACAATAGTACGCAAGTATAAACACCATGGGACCACGCAGCCGTCACACCGCTCAGGAAGGATAGGCGTTCTGTCTCCTAGAGATGAACGTACTTTGGTGCGAAAAGTGCAAATCAAACCCAGAACAACAGCAAAGGATCTTGTGAAGATGCTGGAGGAAACAGGTACAAAAGTATCTATATCCACAGTAAAAAGAGTCCAATATCGACATAACCTGAAGGTTCTTCCTTGCTCAGCAAAGAAGAAGCCACTGCTCCAAAACTGCCATAAAAAAAGCCAGACTACGGTTTGCAACTGCACATTGGGACAAAGATCACACTTTTGGAGAAATGTCCGCTGGTCTGATGAAACAAAAATAGAACTGTTTGGCCATAATGACCATTGTTATGTTTGGAGGAGAAAGGGGGATGCTTGCAAGCTGAAGAGCACCATCCCAAACATGAAGCACGGGGGTGGCAGCATCATGTTGTGGGGGTGCTTTGCTGCAGGAGGGACTGGTGCACTTCACAAAATAGATGGCATCATGAGGATGGAAAATGATGTGGATATATTGAAGCAACATCTCAAGACATCAGTCAGGAAGTTAAAGCTTGGTCGCAAATGGGTCTTCCAAATGGACAATGACCCCAAGCATACTTCCAAAGTTGTGGCAAAATGACTTAAGGACAACAAAGTCAAGGTATTGGATTGGACATCACAAAGCCCTGACCTCAATCTTATAGAAAATGTGTGGGCAGAACTGAAAAAGCCTGGGGTAGCAAGGAGGCCTACCAACCTGACTCAGTTACACCAGCTCTGTCAGGAGGAATGGGCCAAAATTCACCCAACTTATTGTGGGAAGCTTGTGGAAGGCTACCTGAAACATTTGACCCAAGTTAAACAATTTAAAGGCCATGCTACCAAATGCTAATTGAGTGTATGTAAACTTCTGACCCACTGGGAATGTGATGAAAGAAATAAAAGCTGAAATAAATAATTCTCTCTACTATTATTCTGACATTTCACATTCTTAAAAAAAGGGGTGATCCTAACTGACCTAAAACAGGAAATTTTTACTTGGATTAAATGTCAGGAATTGTGAAAAAATTTGTTTAAATGTATTTGGCTAAGGTGTATGTAAACTTCCAACTTCAACTGCATATTTGTGCATATACTGTACATGTACGTGTGAGTGCTATGACAAACTGCCGTGTACTCAACTGCACACTGAACATGCAAAAGACACAAGATAGTAACGTTTTACATTTGTCACATCCGTTTGTAGTTGGAGTGTATAAGAGCTAATCATTTGATGGTTGGTGTGTAGAGTTTTGATGCAAAAACACAATTTTGAGAAGAGTTCAAATAGTTTTGAATTAAGTATTTGGTTTTGCAAGAGATGTGTGACGTTTTGCATGTTGTGTGTGTGTTTTGGGTTTTTTTGTGTGTAGAGTCTAGAGAAAGGAGCCATAGCTTCAGAAATCATGTGGAAGCAATTGTCAAAAACTGTAATAACTTCACCATGTTCAAAGGGATATTCAATGACTCCTTTTATTTTACCCATCTACCAATAGGTGCCCTTCTTTGCGAAGCATTGGAAAACCTCCCTGGTCTTTGTCGTTCAATCTCTGTTTGAAATTCACTTCTCGACTGGTATTTGTAATTACAGATAATTGTATGTGTGGGGTACATAGATGAGGTAGTCATTAAAAAACACTATTGTTGAGTGAGTCCATGCAACTTATTTCGGCTTGCCATAACAAAGGGGTTGAATACTTGACTCAATACATTTTAGCTTGACATTTTTTTTTTAATGTCTAAAAACATCATTCCACATTGACATTATGGGCTATTGTGTGTGGACCTTAAGACAAAATAAGTCTCAATTTAATCAACTTTAAATTCAGGATTTAACACAACAAAATGTGGAAAAAGTCAAGGGGTGTGAATACTTTCTGAAGGCTCTTTTACCCTTGATTGGAAGAGGTTTCCAATTATTTAAAAATGTTCCCATTGGTCCAGGGAATTAGCTTCCGTTTCAAACAGTTTCATCCCCATCTCATTCCATTCTAACTCCAAATCAACCCCAATGAATTACTTGGTTGTACAAAAAATTTGTCCACTAAATTGAATTGGTTAGCTAGCACCTAAGGATACTATAGTAACCCATGTAAGTCTGTTATAAAACATGGTCAATACTTGATGCAATGTCAAACTATAATGTCGTTCCTAAATGGAAATATTTGATGTATATTGTTGTCAATATTGTATGAATCCGAAGGGTAGACCCTTCAAATGTCATTACATCCTTTGCGCTGTTAGATAATTGGACACAGGATATTGTGGTCTATTTTTCATCCAGAGGTGGACAGGAAATTGAGAACTATTGTCCTCTTCTGATATAATCTCATCTCCATATTTCCTGGGGTGAAGTGACTAATGGGATAACATCCTCAGCCCAAGTGTGACGGTTTGACACACTCTCTCTCTCTCTCTCTCTCTGTGTAAGTGGACAGTAGACAGTGTGAACCAGTGGAGAGAGAGAGGGGGAGGAGACAAGTAAATTATTGATGTTACTAAGCAGGCGATAGAAGTGAGAAAAGGAGAGAAGCAGTAAGACTCCAGATGAGAGAGTTAAAGGCCACTGACTACATTAGTATTCAGTTTTTAAAAAACACACACATAAACACAGTCATTACTGGACGTCTTGAGGACCTCTGATTGATTTTACAGTCCTATTATCTTATCCATCCTTCTGTATAGATGAAATATTCATCACTATGTGCTCGCCCATCCTGTCCACATCACCTTTGTTGGTGAGACCTGTCACACAACGGGTAGGCTGGTCATATAATATCGTAGTGGGCTGTCATTGTGATGGAAATTGGATCCTCAGGATTTCTGGATGTTTTACATGAGGGTCTCTCACAGTACAACGTTGATTTTCATTCATTGTGATCTTTTTTTTCTCTCCATAATTTCAATCTTGTCTCATCGCTGCAACTCCCCAAAGGGCTTGGGAGCCAGAGGTCAAGTCATGCGTCCTCCGAAACACGACCCAACAAATCGCACTTCTTAATACCCGCCCGCTTAATCCGGAAACCAGCCACACCAATATGTCGGAGGAAACACCATTCAACTGACGATCGAGTTCAGCAGGTGCCCGGCCCGCCGCAAGGAGTCGCTAGAGCGCAATGAGCCAAGTGAAGCCCCCCCGGCTAAACCCTCCCCTAACCTGGACGACGCTGGACCAATTGTGCGCCGTCCTATGGGGCTCCCGATCACAGCCGGCTGTGACACAGCTCAGGATCAAACCCGGGTCTGTAGTGACGCCTCTAGCACTGCGATGCAGTGCCTTAAACCGCTGTGCCACTCGAGAGGCCCTATTCCTTGTGATCTTATCCTAATTCATCTTATTGTTATCATCAGCACACCGTTGTAATTTCCAGCTCTACGTATCTAGAGAAGTATGAATTCTGGTAAGCCAACGGAAGCAGGATAAATAACAACATCAAAGCAATCTGCTGGCTGTGAGCGCAGAGCAAAAGGCTCATTACTGGAAGGCCCAGCAGCGGCGGAGAGGAGAAGACATGCCAAGTTATACTCCTGTTGTGACAGGCCTCTTTAGCTATTAATCATCAGGCAGATCAATGGAAAGGACTGAGACGAGTTAATGGAATCATTTTTATCACTGTGCTGCGACGGGGTGAAATTGATTTCCACAATTCCACCGCACTGTAGCCTACACAGAACATGTTCATTCTATTAAACTGTATATTATTATTTCATTTCTATTTCTATTTTCATTTCTATTTAAAGAACATAAATATCTAAATATTACTTTAGAAAAAAAATCTTTAAATAATAATAAATAGATATCTGGTTTCGGCCTACACCATTTTTGTTATTCCCTACAGATGCATCTGTAAAAAAATATATATATATATTCCCTAAAAAGCACCAAACGTAACTCTGTTGACACATCGTAGAGATACATCTGTCAGTCTGTTTGTGTGTTTATCCCCTGCCAGCAGCCAGCTTCTGTTTTAGATGGGAGATAATGGGAGGGCACTAAGTAGCAACCCTGCCTAGGAACTAACGACACAATCAATAACATGACATTTCTTAGAGGACTGACAGAGAGAGGGGAATGGGTGTGGTGGAGATAGAGAGAGGGGTGGGACTGATAGGGAGGGGGGGAAAACAGAGTGAGAGAGAAGGGGAGATAGAAAAGGAGAGAGAGGCAGTGTATAGGTGTCAATGGGGCCTGCCTGGCTAACACTACCATCGTACATCATCATTTAATATCACTGGAGCCAGGGAGGTTGGCTCCATCGGCAGCCAAGAGGGGTGGAGAGGCTGAGTAGAGGCTGTACGTCTAACTCCAATCTCAGCTGCCTGGATGAGCTGTCAGCCAGCGTAACCAGCACTAACCCTCTACTCTTTTCCATGTTTACCAATGACCTGCCACTGGCATTAAACAAAGCCTGTGTGTCCATGTATGCTGATGATTCTACCGTATACGTATCAGAAACCCCAGCTAATGAAGTCAAATGAAACCCCAAAGAGTTGCAGTCTGTTTTGGAATGGGTGGCCAGTAATAAACTGGTTCTTAACATCTCTAAAACTAATAGCATTTTATTTGGTACAAATCATTCCTTAAAACCTCTCTGGGATAGGCGGGATGCTTGCGTCCCACTTGGCCAATAGCCAGGGAAAATGTAGAGCGGCAAATTCAAAATAATGATATAAAATCAAACTTTCATTAAATCACACATATAAGATACCAAATTAAAGCTACACTCGATGTGAATCCAGCCAACATGTCAGATTTCAAAAAGGCTTTTTGGCGAAAGCATAAGATGCTATTATCTGATGATAACACAACAGTAAACAAAGAGTAGCATATTTCAACACTGCAGGCAAGACACAAAACGCAGAAATAAAATATAAATCATGCCTTACCTTTGACGAATTTCTTTTGTTGGCACTCCAATATGTCCCATAAACATCACAAATGGTCCTTTTGTTCGATTAATTCCGTCCATATATGTCCAAAATGTCAGTTTATTTGGCGCGTTTGATCCAGAAAAAAACAGCTTCCAATTTGCGCAATGTCACTACAAAATATCAAAGAAATTACCTCTAAACTTTGCCAAAACATTTCAAACTAGTTTTGTAATACAACTTAAGGTATTTGTAAATGTTAATAATCGATCAAATTGAAGACGGGTCTATCTGTTTTCAATACAGGAGGTCAACAAACTAACGCTACTTTTCTAGTCTTGCGCAACTCTCAAACAGTACACATAACGTTACACTGTTTCCAGATGGCCGTTCTTCTTCATTGCACAAAGGAATAACCTCAACCTATTTCCAAAGACTGGTGACATCCAGTGGAAGCGGTAGGAACTGCAAACAGGATGATTAGAAATCTAGTATCCCAATGAAATCTCATTGAACAGACGGTGACCTCAAAAAAAAAAAACATCTGAATGGTTAGTCCTCGGGGTTTTGCCTGCTACATAAGTTCTGTGATACTCACAGACATGATTCAAACAGTTTTCGATACTTCAGAGTGTTTTCTATCCAAATCCACTAATAATATGCATATCTTATATTCTGGAGGTGAGTAGAAGGAAGTTGAAATTGGGCAATGAAAATGCTGCCCCCTATCCTAGAGAAGTTTTAATTAAGTTCTTGTGGCTGTTGAATAAGTTGAGGAGACTAAATTACTTGGTGTTACCATAGATTGTAAACTGTCATGGTCAAAACATATATAGATTCAATGGTTGTAAAGATGGGGAGAGGTCTGTCAGGAATAAAGAGATGCTCTGCTTTTTTGACACCACTCTCCAAAAAGCAAGTTCTGCAGGCTCTAGTTTTATCTTATCTTGATTATTGTCCAGTTTTGTTGTCGCGTGCTGCAAGGAAAGACTTAGTTAAGCTGCAGCTGGCCCAGAACAGAATGGGAAGTCTTGCTCTTCATTGTAATCAGAGGGCTGATATAAATACTATGCATGCCAGTCTCTGTTGGTTAAGAGTTGAGGAGAGACTGACTGCATCACGCCTTCTTTTCATAAGAAACATTAATGTGTTGAAAATCACAAATTGTTTACATAGTCAACTTACACACAGCTCTGACACACAGTTACCCCACCAGACACGCCACCAGGGGTCTTTTCATAGTCTCCAAATACAGAACAAATTCAAGAAAGCGTACAGTATTATATAGAGCCATTATTGCATGGAACGCCGTAACATCTCTTATTGCTCAAATAAACAGCAAACCTGGTTTCAAATAACAGATACAGCAACACCTCGTGGCACAACGCCCCTTATTTGACCTGGATAGTTTGTGTGAATACATTGATATGTAGGCTACGTGTAAAAAAAAATTTTTTTTATGTAATTCTGTCCTTGATCTATTTTCTATTGATGTTCTGTATTATGTCATTCTGTATTATGTTTCATGTTTTGTGTGAACCCCAGGAAGAGTAGCTGCTGCTTTTGCAACAGCTAATGGGGATCCTAATAAAATACCAAAATACCAAACCCTAATTCTAACCCTAACCCAGTTTCTAACCCTAAACCTAACCCCTACCCCTAAACCTAACCCCGAAATTATCCTTTTTCCTTTTTAGTACCGGCCAAATGTCCTCACGTGTCTGAATTATCCTCGGTTTACTATTCTGATGATTACTTCTGGTCTTCAGAAGTATAGTAAAACAAACAAGTACACACACACACAGACACACACACACACAGACACACACACACACACTCACAGTCAGCTCCGGAGATGTGTTGACAAGGATTATTGGGATGTATAACTGACCAGCCTCTAGCCCAGGTCTTCTGCTTTCTAATAACGGACTTATTAAAAACTCTCAAACATTTGTATAGTTTCAGCCAGTAGTTTTGATAGTGGTGCTCACGAGCCAAACCTGTTCCCCGTTTATTGTGTGCTACGTCATCAAATTGTGTACTACGTCATCAAATTGTGTACTACGTCATCAAGTTTGTGTGATATGTTATGTACTGCAACAATAATATATTTATATATATATTTTTAAATGCAATTCGTATTATATTTCATGATAACAATTCTATATGATATGAATGTGTTGTGATTAAGATCCTGGAGTGCATATTTAACTACCAGGTAGAAACAAAAGAAAGTGCTTTGGCCCTCCAGGACCAGAATTGGGCAGCCCTGAGTATAGTCTATATAATGTCTGAGAGGGCGTTCCTATGGGGTATTAGATCTACCAGTCAGACACGGAATGTCCTGCTGTCACTATGCTGGTGAATTATAATAGGATATCAGTAGCTGACAAGCAGCAAATGAAGGTCTGGAACAAGAGAAGCAACTGGGAAGCCTGTCCACTATGTAACGCCGTACAGGTTGTAGTCCGTCTCCTTATTGGACGCATCAAATAACACTATTTGACATGTCAAATAAGTTTATTGACCAATCAGTACTTGAATATGACTGCGCGATAGTCTTGGGCAGAACATTTTTGTATTTTGTATTTTATTTGAAAATACCAAATGTTCAATTACTCGAAGTAGTCGAATATAGAGAATCAACTAAAGGCAACTATTTCCTTTGATAGTCAGGTCTCAGATTTTTTTTCTTCTAATAACTCTCAGAAAAACGATTCATATTTGAAGGTATTTGAAGATGACTACTTATTAAAACTATTTGAATACAGATCTCAGGAAGTTACTACTTTTCAGAAGCTCTTGGATTTCCTGCCTTCAACTAATGGCAGGGCTGTATCTGGAACTGCATGTTGAAGATAGAAATATTATGAATGGAGCATACACACTGTCCTATAATATTTCAATACATCTGACAGCACAAAACATTTCAGGAAAATTCTTGAAAATCTGTTGAAGTAACATAAAAAACACTTTTCTGACAATTTGATCACAGTCTTATTTGATCTCCACAATATATTTCTATTAGAACATTCTGTAAATGTGCATTCTCCTGGACAGGCCCCAGGTGGAGATTAACAAGTCAAACCAATCAACCAATGATACTGTGTACAGATAAGTATAAATAAGTTGTGACTGCGCAGCAAATTATCTAGTGTAAAATATAAATAAAAAATAACACTGACAGTGTTAAATCTTTAAAATTGGCAGTGAATTCTCCACTGTTAAAAACAAATAAATGAACCCTGACAGTGTTAAATCAACACGGAAAGTGTTGAGTCTGTGGACCCATATAGACACCAGAGCAGTTTTAAATTAACGTACTGCTTAGTGTGAAATCTTATTCAAATATTTCCCAGAGTGCCCTTGCCTTTCGAGTAAATAGTAGCGTTACTACCCATGAAGCTATTTGTTAAGGGCAGAAACATGATTGTTGCATTCGTTCATTTTCAGTCCTCTGGACTTCACCAAGTGAGATCCTAAGTGAATGTTATTATGTAAAAAAATATAAAATTAGCAAAAATACCATACATATTTCATAAGGCTTTATTTTGAGGGACTAGTTTTCCCCTAAAACTCATACGCATCACTTTGAACCAAAACCATGCCCATCATTAGCATATTTCCCAGCATGCACTATTGCAGGTAGAAAAAAAAAATAACAAATCAATATCTATGTTTGTGCATGTACATTGATTTATTTGATTCATTAATTAATCTTATGCTTCTCAAATATATATTACAAACAGTTTCTAAACTACTCCAATATGTCACTTGGATTTATTGCACCCGTTACCAAAATGGTTGTTCCAGTTTAGATGTTTTAGGTATTAATGATTAATCTACACATAGGATATTTAATATAGTTCCATATAAACCATTTAATAATTGAAACTGGCTAGCTCGGTCATCAATGAGAATTTTGTTTTCAACGTCTGGAAAATACGTCTTTTCACCTTTCGTTCAGCACCTTTAATGCGCCTGACGTCGATGTCTGGAAAAGACGTCTAAGGGATGTGATTTTGCTTTCAGTTATGTATCAAGTGCAACTGCTTGGGATGTGGCTGGCTGACAGCAGGATCACCATCCGTTCCCCCTGCCACTGGGATGGTCGTATGTCGGGGAGAATGTTGGACTACCTAGCTAACGTTTTTGATCCAGCTCATTTGATCCTGATCATATTTAAAATGCTCACACAGCCGTTTTCCCATTTGGTCGAACAAATAAATCATGTCTTATTACCAACGTGGTGAAGACATCGTGGCTGGTGTGTGTGCTTGTTTGCAGACTTGTTTTTATTTGTATAGCTTTAATAGTGCTACTACCCTCTCTCTCTATTTCTCTCATTCCTTCCCCCTTCTCTCCTCTCTTCCCCTCACTCACTCTCCCTCTCACACATACCCCCAAACACATGCCCCACTACCCATTAAGGCCAGTGTGTTGGCCCCTGTGGTGTTTACTGAGGCCTTGGCAGTACACTCATGAATTTCTCTATCTCTCTCTCCCTTGCTTTCTCCTCTCTCGCTCTCGCTCTCGCTCTCTCCTCGCTCGCTCGCTCACTCTCTCTCTCTCTCTCTCTCTCTCCCTTGCTCTCTCCTCGCTCGCTCTCTCTCTCTCTCACTCTCACTCTCACTCTCTCTTTCTCTCTCACTCGCTCTCTCTCTCTCTCCCTTGCTCTCTCCTCGCTCTCTCTCTCTCTCACTCTCTCTCTCCCTCGCGCTTTCTCTCTCTCTCCCTCACTCTCTCCTCTCGCTCACTGTCTCACACACCCCCAAACGCTCACTTTACCCCTCTCTCTATGCCCCACTGCCCCCTAACCCTCCCCCTGCCTGAGTGAATCATTCCATTAGAGACTCCGTGTGGTGTGGCGTCTGGGCTCGGCTGCACACTCAGCATGCTAGCTGCCTCACATCCCAGTGACAACCAGTGATCGATGGCGAATCACAGACCCCGCTAATGACATCAGGAAATGGGATTAAAAACAACCCACCATAACCTGGACCTGCATGCTCGGGTATTAACATGCCTGCACCCTTTCGCGTTCTCCGGGGACTCTCCGTTCCCTCTCCGTTCCCTCTCTCGTTCTCCTGCCCACTCACTCGTTTAATGGTCCAGCTCTCTTTCTATGATGCTTCTTCCCTCATTTTCTCTCTCCATATTTCTCCATCCATGCCCGCTTCACCTCCCTCTCTTTCTCCCAAGACTTTATTTTTTTCTCCTCCTTGTTAAGCACCTTCTCTTACGGTCTGTCAGCCTGTAGTTATCTCCCTCTGACAGTTGTATTAACTGTCAGAGGGACAGCATTTCACTACACCCGCAATAACATCTGCTAAATATGCGTATGTGACCAATAAAATGTTATTTTATTTGCATTAACTTCCAGGTGAAAAACACTACTGCCTGTGCTGTTGTAGTCTGATAGACCGTCAGCTAGGCTTTTTCTATTGTTACGTTAGACAGACACTCTTTACCATGAAAGGTGATTGGATTGCAAATGTACGTGATAAAATAATAATTGTTATTGTCTTCTTATCAACCATTGCACTCTTCTACTCACAATGTAATGGGAGAGAAGGGAAAACAAACATCCATTGTTGTGATGTAGTGCTTATATTGCAATAGAGAGTTGAATTTCATTGCTCTATTGTCTTCTCTCTCTCTCTCTCTCTCTCTAGGCTTTCATTGAGCCTAGAGAAAAGAATATGAGAAAAAAGTGATTGAAAAGAACAAGATGCGGGAGGAATCTGGAGCAAAGGAGAGAGGGGGAGGAGGAGATGGAGCAAAGGAGAGAGGGGAGGAGGAGATGGAGAGAATTTGGAAGAAAGATGGGAACAGTGCTTCTGTATGTCAAGTCAAAGCAATCTCCTTTTCAGAGGGGTGTCGAGTGGTGCAGAGGGTGGAGAAGTGGAGGGTGGAGGATGGAAGGGTGGAGGAGCTGGTGGAGTGGAGGGGGTGGAGGGTGGAGGAGTGGAGGGTGGAAGAGCTGATGGGGTGGAGAAGTGGAGGGGGTGGAGGGTGGAGGAGCGCAGGGATGGAGGAGTGGAGGAGCGGAGGAGCCGAGGGGTGGAGGAGCGGAGAGAAGGAGGAGCGGAGGGATGGATGTGAGGAGAAGTTGAGGGGTGGAGAAGCGGAGGGGTGGATGAGTGGATAAGTGGAGGGGGTGGAGGAGCGGAGGGGTGGATGTGTGGATAAGTGGAGGGGGTGGAGGAGCGGAGGAGTGGAGGAGCGGGTATCTTCAAGTCAGTGAAGGAAATTACTCCAGATGCTGAGATAAAATATTAATGTAATTCTTCAGTGGCTCCTCCAATCCGCCAGCTCTCCCCTGTGTCTCCAACCTGCTAACTGTCTCCCTGTGGCTCCAACCTGCTAACTGTCTCCCTGTGTCTCCAACCTGCTAACTGTCTCCCTGTGTCTCCAACCTGCTAACTGCCTCCCTGTGGCTCCAACCTGCTGTCTCCCTGTGGCTCCAACCTGCTAACTGTCTCCCTGTGTCTCCGTCCTGCTAACGGTCTCCCTGTGTCTCCGTCCTGCTAACTGTCTCCCTGTGTCTCCGTCCTGCTAACTGTCTCCCTGTGTCTCCGTCCTGCTAACTGTCTCCCTGTGGCTCCAACCTGCTAACTGTCTCCCTGTGGCTCCAACCTGCTAACTGACTCCCTGTGGCTCCAACCTGCTAACTGTCTCCCTGTGGCTCTGACCTGCTAACTGTCTCCCTGTGGCTCCAACTTGCTAACTGTCTACCTGTGGCGCCAACCTGCTAACTGTCTCCCTGTGGCTCCAACCTGCTAACTGTCTCCCTGTGGCTCCAACCTGCTAACTGTCTCCCTGTGGCTCTGACCTGCTAACTGTCTCCCTGTGGCTCCAACCTGCTAACTGTCTCCCTGTGTCTCCAACCTGCTAACTGACTCCCTGTGGCTCCAACCTGCTAACTGTCTCCCTGTGGCTCCAACCTGCTAACTGTCTCCCTGTGGCTCCAACCTGCTAACTGTCTCCCTGTGGCTCCAACCTGCTAACTGTCTCCCTGTGTCTCCGTCCTGCTAACTGTCTCCCTGTGGCTCCAACCTGCTAACTGTCTCCCTGTGTCTCCGTCCTGCTAACTGTCTCCCTGTGTCTCCGTCCTGCTAACTGTCTCCCTGTGGCTCCAACCTGCTAACTGTCTCCCTGTGTCTCCAACCTGCTAACTGACTCCCTGTGGCTCCAACCTGCTAACTGACTCCCTGTGGCTCCAACCTGCTAACTGACTCCCTGTGGCTCCAACCTGCTAACTGTCTCCCTGTGACTCTGATCTACCAGCTGTCTCCCTGTGGCTCTGACCAGCTAACTGTCTCCCTGTGGCTCCAACCTGCTAACTGTCTACCTGTGGCGCCAACCTGCTAACTGTCTCCCTGTGGCTCCAACCTGCTAACTGTCTCCCTGTGGCTCCAACCTGCTAACTGTCTCCCTGTGGCTCTGACCTGCTAACTTTCTCCCTGTGGCTCCGACCTGCTAACTGACTCCCTGTGGCTCCAACCTGCTAACTGTCTCCCTGTGGCTCCAACCTGCTAACTGTCTCCCTGTGGCTCCAACCTGCTAACTGTCTCCCTGTGTCTCCAACCTGCTAACTGTCTCCCTGTGGCTCTGACCTGCTAACTGTGTCCCTGTGGCTCCAACCTGCTAACTGTCTCCCTGTGTCTCCAACCTGCTAACTGACTCCCTGTGGCTCCAACCTGCTAACTGCCTCCCTGTGGCTCCAACCTGCTAACTGTCTCCCTGTGGCTCCAACCTGCTAACTGTCTCCCTGTGTCTCCGTCCTGCTAACTGCCTCCCTGTGGCTCCAACCTGCTAACTGTCTCCCTGTGTCTCCGTCCTGCTAACTGTCTCCCTGTGGCTCCAACCTGCTAACTGTCTCCCTGTGGCTCCAACCTGCTAACTGTCTCCCTGTGGCTCCAACCTGCTAACTGTCTCCCTGTGGCTCTGACCTGCTAACTGTCTCCCTGTGGCTCCAACCTGCTAACTGACTCCCTGTGTCTCCAACCTGCTAACTGACTCCCTGTGGCTCCAACCTGCTAACTTTCTCCCTGTGGCTCCAACCTGCTAACTGTCTCCCTGTGGCTCCAACCTGCTAACTGTCTCCCTGTGTCTCCGTCCTGCTAACTGCCTCCCTGTGGCTCCAACCTGCTAACTGTCTCCCTGTGTCTCCAACCTGCTAACTGTCTCCCTGTGGCTCCAACCTGCTAACTGTCTCCCTGTGTCTCCGTCCTGCTAACTTTCTCCCTGTGGCTCCAACCTGCTAACTGTCTCCCTGTGGCTCCAACCTGCTAACTGTCTCCCTGTGGCTCCAACCTGCTAACTGACTCCCTGTGACTCCAACCTGCTAACTGCCTCCCTGTGGCTCCAACCTGCTAACTGTCTCCCTGTGTCTCCAACCTGCTAACTGTCTCCCTATGGCTCCAACCTGCTAACTGTCTCCTTGTGACTCTGATCTACCAGCTGTCTCCCTGTGGCTCTGACCTGCTAACTGTCTCCCTGTGGCTCCAACCTGCTAACTGTCTACCTGTGGCGCCAACCTGCTAACTGTCTCCCTGTGGCTCCAACCTGCTAACTGTCTCCCTGTGGCTCCAACCTGCTAACTGTCTCCCTGTGGCTCCAACCTGCTAACTGACTCCCTGTGGCTCCAACCTGCTAACTGACTCCCTGTGGCTCCAACCTGCTAACTGTCTCCCTGTGACTCTGATCTACCAGCTGTCTCCCTGTGGCTCTGACCTGCTAACTGTCTCCCTGTGGCTCCAACCTGCTAACTGTCTCCCTGTGGCTCCAACCTGCTAACTGTCTCCCTGTGGCTCCAACCTGCTAACTGTCTCCCTGTGTCTCCAACCTGCTAACTGTCTCCCTGTGACTCTGATCTACCAGCTGTCTCCCTGTGGCTCTGACCTGCTAACTGTCTCCCTGTGTCTCCGTCCTGCTAACTGCCTCCCTGTGGCTCCAACCTGCTAACTGTCTCCCTGTGTCTCCGTCCTGCTAACTGTCTCCCTGTGGCTCCAACCTCCTAACTGTCTCCCTGTGGCTCCAACCTGCTAACTGTCTCCCTGTGGCTCCAACCTGCTAACTGTCTCCCTGTGGCTCCAACCTGCTAACTGTCTCCCTGTGGCTCCAACCTGCTAACTGACTCCCTGTGGCTCCAACCTGCTAACTGACTCCCTGTGGCTCCAACCTGCTAACTGTCTCCCTGTGACTCTGATCTACCAGCTGTCTCCCTGTGGCTCTGACCTGCTAAATGTCTCCCTGTGGCTCCAACCTGCTAACTGTCTCCCTGTGGCTCCAACCTGCTAACTGTCTCCCTGTGGCTCCAACCTGCTAACTGTCTCCCTGTGTCTCCAACCTGCTAACTGTCTCCCTGTGACTCTGATCTACCAGCTGTCTCCCTGTGGCTCTGACCTGCTAACTGTCTCCCTGTGTCTCCGTCCTGCTAACTGCCTCCCTGTGGCTCCAACCTGCTAACTGTCTCCCTGTGTCTCCGTCCTGCTAACTGTCTCCCTGTGGCTCCAACCTCCTAACTGTCTCCCTGTGGCTCCAACCTGCTAACTGTCTCCCTGTGGCTCCAACCTGCTAACTGTCTCCCTGTGGCTCTGACCTGCTAACTGTCTCCCTGTGGCTCCAACCTGCTAACTGTCTCCCTGTGTCTCCAACCTGCTAACTGACTCCCTGTGGCTCCAACCTGCTAACTTTCTCCCTGTGGCTCCAACCTGCTAACTGTCTCCCTGTGGCTCCAACCTGCTAACTGTCTCCCTGTGTCTCCGTCCTGCTAACTGCCTCCCTGTGGCTCCAACCTGCTAACTGTCTCCCTGTGTCTCCAACCTGCTAACTGTCTCCCTGTGGCTCCAACCTGCTAACTGTCTCCCTGTGTCTCCGTCCTGCTAACTTTCTCCCTGTGGCTCCAACCTGCTAACTGTCTCCCTGTGGCTCCAACCTGCTAACTGTCTCCCTGTGGCTCCAACCTGCTAACTGACTCCCTGTGACTCCAACCTGCTAACTGCCTCCCTGTGGCTCCAACCTGCTAACTGTCTCCCTGTGTCTCCAACCTGCTAACTGTCTCCCTATGGCTCCAACCTGCTAACTGTCTCCTTGTGACTCTGATCTACCAGCTGTCTCCCTGTGGCTCTGACCTGCTAACTGTCTCCCTGTGGCTCCAACCTGCTAACTGTCTACCTGTGGCGCCAACCTGCTAACTGTCTCCCTGTGGCTCCAACCTGCTAACTGTCTCCCTGTGGCTCCAACCTGCTAACTGTCTCCCTGTGGCTCCAACCTGCTAACTGACTCCCTGTGGCTCCAACCTGCTAACTGCCTCCCTGTGGCTCCAACCTGCTAACTGTCTCCCTGTGACTCTGATCTACCAGCTGTCTCCCTGTGGCTCTGACCTGCTAACTGTCTCCCTGTGGCTCCAACCTGCTAACTGTCTCCCTGTGGCTCCAACCTGCTAACTGTCTCCCTGTGGCTCCAACCTGCTAACTGTCTCCCTGTGTCTCCAACCTGCTAACTGTCTCCCTGTGACTCTGATCTACCAGCTGTCTCCCTGTGGCTCTGACCTGCTAACTGTCTCCATGTGGCTCCAACCTGCTAACTGTCTCCCTATGGCTCCAACCTGCTAACTGTCTCCTTGTGACTCTGATCTACCAGCTGTCTCCCTGTGGCTCTGACCTGCTAACTGTCTCCCTGTGGCTCCAACCTGCTAACTGTCTACCTGTGGCGCCAACCTGCTAACTGTCTCCCTGTGGCTCCAACCTGCTAACTGCCTCCCTGTGGCTCCAACCTGCTAACTGTCTCCCTGTGGCTCCAACCTGCTAACTGACTCCCTGTGGCTCCAACCTGCTAACTGACTCCCTGTGGCTCCAACCTGCTAACTGTCTCCCTGTGACTCTGATCTACCAGCTGTCTCCCTGTGGCTCTGACCTGCTAACTGTCTCCCTGTGGCTCCAACCTGCTAACTGTCTCCCTGTGGCTCCAACCTGCTAACTGTGTCCCTGTGGCTCCAACCTGCTAACTGTCTCCCTGTGTCTCCAACCTGCTAACTGTCTCCCTGTGACTCTGATCTACCAGCTGTCTCCCTGTGGCTCTGACCTGCTAACTGTCTCCATGTGGCTCCAACCTGCTAACTGTCTACCTGTGGCGCCAACCTGCTAACTGTCTCCCTGTGGCTCCAACCTGCTAACTGTCTCCCTGTGGCTCCAACCTGCTAACTGTCTCCCTGTGGCTCCGACCTGCTAACTGTCTCCCTGTGGCTCCAACCTGCTAACTGTCTCCCTGTGTCTCCAACCTGCTAACTGACTCCCTGTGGCTCCAACCTGCTAACTGTCTCCCTGTGGCTCCAACCTGCTAACTGTCTCCCTGTGGCTCCAACCTGCTAAATGTCTCCCTGTGTCTCCGTCCTGCTAACTGCCTCCCTGTGGCTCCAACCTGCTAACTGTCTCCCTGTGTCTCCGTCCTGCTAACTGGCTCCCTGTGGCTCCAACCTGCTAACTGTCTCCCTGTGGCTCCAACCTGCTAACTGTCTCCCTGTGTCTCCGTCCTGCTAACTGTCTCCCTGTGGCTCCAACCTGCTAACTGTCTCCCTGTGTCTCCAACCTGCTAACTGACTCCCTGTGGCTCCAACCTGCTAACTGACTCCCTGTGGCTCCAACCTGCTAACTGTCTCCCTGTGGCTCCAACCTGCTAACTGTCTCCCTGTGGCTCCAACCTGCTAACTGTCTCCCTGTGGCTCCAACCTGCTAACTGTCTCCCTGTGACTCCAACCTGCTAACTGACTCCCTGTGGCTCCAACCTGCTAACTGACTCCCTTTGGCTCCAACCTGCTAACTTTCTCCCTGTGGCTCCAACCTGCTAACTGTCTCCCTGTGGCTCCAACCTGCTAACTGTCTCCCTGTGGCTCCAACCTGCTAACTGTCTCCCTGTGGCTCCAACCTGCTAACTGTCTCCCTGTGGCGCCAACCTGTCTCCCTGTGGCTCTGATCTATCAGCTGTCTCCCTGTGGCTCCAACCTGCTAACTGTCTCCCTGTGGCGCCAACCTGTCTCCCTGTGGCTCTGATCTACCAGCTGCCTCCCTGTGGCTCTGACCTGCTAAGTGTCTTCCTGTGGCTCCAACCTGCTAACTGACTCCCTGTGACTCTGATCTACCAGCTGTCTCCCTGTGGCTCCTTCCTGCTAACTGCCTCCCTGTGGCTCTGACCTGCTAAGTGTCTTCCTGTGGCTCCGACCTGCTCACTGTCTCCCTGTGTCTCCGTCCTGCTAACTTTTTCCCTGTGGCTCCAACCTGCTAACTGACTCCCTGTGACTCTGATCTACCAGCTGTCTCCCTGTGGCTCTGACCTGCTAATTGGCTCCCTGTGGCTCTGACCTGCTAAGTGTCTCCCTGTGTCTCCGTCCTGCTAACTTTCTCCCTGTGGCTCCAACCTGCTAACTGACTCCCTGTGACTCTGATCTACCAGCTGTCTCCCTGTGGCTCCAACCTGCCAACCTGCCTCCCTGTGGCTCCAACCTGCTAACTGTCTCCCTGTGTCTCCAACCTGCTAACTGCCTCCCTGTGGCTCCAACCTGCTAACTGTCTCCCTGTGTCTCCGTCCTGCTAACTTTCTCCCTGTGGCTCCAACCTGCTAACTGACTCCCTGTGGCTCTGACCTGCTAAGTGTCTCCCTGTGTCTCCGTCCTGCTAACTGTCTCCCTGTGACTCTGATCTACCAGCTGTCTCCCTGTCGCTCTGACCTGCTAATTGGCTCCCTGTGGTTCTGACCTGCTAAGTGTCTCCCTGTGTCTCCGTCCAGCTAACTGTCTCCCTGTGACTCTGATCTACCAGCTGTCTCACTGTGGCTCCGTCCTGCAAACTGACTCCCTGTGACTCTGATCTACCAACTGACTCCCTGTGTCTCCAACCTGCTAACTGCCTCCCTGTGGCTCCAACCTGCTAACTGTCTCCCTGTGGCTCCAACCTGCTAACTGTCTCCCTGTGGCTCCAACCTGCTAACTGACTCCCTGTGGCTCCAACCTGCTAACTGACTCCCTGTGGCTCCAACCTGCTAACTGTCTCCCTGTGACTCTGATCTACCAGCTGTCTCCCTGTGGCTCTGACCTGCTAACTGTCTCCCTGTGGCTCCAACCTGCTAACTGTCTCCCTGTGGCTCCAACCTGCTAACTGTGTCCCTGTGGCTCCAACCTGCTAACTGTCTCCCTGTGTCTCCAACCTGCTAACTGTCTCCCTGTGACTCTGATCTACCAGCTGTCTCCCTGTGGCTCTGACCTGCTAACTGTCTCCATGTGGCTCCAACCTGCTAACTGTCTACCTGTGGCGCCAACCTGCTAACTGTCTCCCTGTGGCTCCAACCTGCTAACTGTCTCCCTGTGGCTCCAACCTGCTAACTGTCTCCCTGTGGCTCCGACCTGCTAACTGTCTCCCTGTGGCTCCAACCTGCTAACTGTCTCCCTGTGTCTCCAACCTGCTAACTGACTCCCTGTGGCTCCAACCTGCTAACTGTCTCCCTGTGGCTCCAACCTGCTAACTGTCTCCCTGTGGCTCCAACCTGCTAAATGTCTCCCTGTGTCTCCGTCCTGCTAACTGCCTCCCTGTGGCTCCAACCTGCTAACTGTCTCCCTGTGTCTCCGTCCTGCTAACTGTCTCCCTGTGGCTCCAACCTGCTAACTGTCTCCCTGTGGCTCCAACCTGCTAACTGTCTCCCTGTGTCTCCGTCCTGCTAACTGTCTCCCTGTGGCTCCAACCTGCTAACTGTCTCCCTGTGTCTCCAACCTGCTAACTGACTCCCTGTGGCTCCAACCTGCTAACTGACTCCCTGTGGCTCCAACCTGCTAACTGTCTCCCTGTGGCTCCAACCTGCTAACTGTCTCCCTGTGGCTCCAACCTGCTAACTGTCTCCCTGTGGCTCCAACCTGCTAACTGTCTCCCTGTGGCTCCAACCTGCTAACTGGCTCCCTGTGGCTCCAACCTGCTAACTGACTCCCTTTGGCTCCAACCTGCTAACTTTCTCCCTGTGGCTCCAACCTGCTAACTGTCTCCCTGTGGCTCCAACCTGCTAACTGTCTCCCTGTGGCTCCAACCTGCTAACTGTCTCCCTGTGGCTCCAACCTGCTAACTGTCTCCCTGTGGCGCCAACCTGTCTCCCTGTGGCTCTGATCTACCAGCTGTCTCCCTGTGGCTCCAACCTGCTAACTGTCTCCCTGTGGCGCCAACCTGTCTCCCTGTGGCTCTGATCTACCAGCTGCCTCCCTGTGGCTCTGACCTGCTAAGTGTCTTCCTGTGGCTCCAACCTGCTAACTGACTCCCTGTGACTCTGATCTACCAGCTGTCTCCCTGTGGCTCCGTCCTGCTAACTGCCTCCCTGTGGCTCTGACCTGCTAACTGTCTCCCTGTGTCTCCGTCCTGCTAACTGTCTCCCTGTGTCTCCGTCCTGCTAACTTTTTCCCTGTGGCTCCAACCTGCTAACTGACTCCCTGTGACTCTGATCTACCAGCTGTCTCCCTGTGGCTCTGACCTGCTAATTGGCTCCCTGTGGCTCTGACCTGCTAAGTGTCTCCCTGTGTCTCCGTCCTGCTAACTTTCTCCCTGTGGCTCCAACCTGCTAACTGACTCCCTGTGACTCTGATCTACCAGCTGTCTCCCTGTGGCTCCAACCTGCCAACCTGCCTCCCTGTGGCTCCAACCTGCTAACTGTCTCCCTGTGTCTCCAACCTGCTAACTGCCTCCCTGTGGCTCCAACCTGCTAACTGTCTCCCTGTGTCTCCGTCCTGCTAACTTTCTCCCTGTGGCTCCAACCTGCTAACTGACTCCCTGTGGCTCTGACCTGCTAAGTGTCTCCCTGTGTCTCCGTCCTGCTAACTGTCTCCCTGTGACTCTGATCTACCAGCTGTCTCCCTGTGGCTCTGACCTGCTAATTGGCTCCCTGTGGTTCTGACCTGCTAAGTGTCTCCCTGTGTCTCCGTCCAGCTAACTGTCTCCCTGTGACTCTGATCTACCAGCTGTCTCACTGTGGCTCCGTCCTGCAAACTGACTCCCTGTGACTCTGATCTACCAACTGACTCCCTGTGTCTCCAACCTGCTAACTGCCTCCCTGTGGCTCCAACCTGCTAACTGTCTCCCTGTGGCTCCAACCTGCTAACTGTCTCCCTGTGGCTCCAACCTGCTAACTGCCTCCCTGTGGCTCCAACCTGCTAACTGCCTCCCTGTGGCTCCAACCTGCTAACTGTCTCCCTGTGGCTCCAACCTGCTAACTGTCTCCCTGTGGCTCCAACCTGCTAACTGTCTCCCTGTGGCGCCAACCTGTCTCCCTGTGTCTCCGTCCTGCTAACTGCCTCCCTGTGGTTCCAACCTGCTAAATGTCTCCCTGTGTCTCCGTCCTGCTAACTTTCTCCCTGTGGCTCCTACCTGCTAACTGTCTCCCTGTGACTCTGATCTACCAGCTGTCTCCCTGTGGCTCTGACCTGCTAATTGGCTCCCTGTGGCTCTGACCTGCTAATTGGCTCCCTGTGGCTCTGACCTGCTAATTGGCTCCCTGTGTCTCCGTCCTGCTAACTGACTCCCTGTGGCTCCAACCTGCTAACTGTCTCCCTGTGACTCTGATCTACCAGCTGTCTCCCTGTGTCTCCGTCCTGCTAACTTTCTCACTGTGGCTCCGTCCTGCAAACTGACTCCCTGCGGCTCTGATCTGCTAATTGGCTCCCTGTGGCTCTGACCTGCTAATTGTCTCCCTGTGTCTCCGTCCTGCTAACTGTCTCCCTGTGGCTCCGTCCTGCTAACTGTCTCCCTGTGGCTCCGTCCTGCTAACTGTCTCCCTGTGGCTCCGTCCTGCAAACTGACTCCCTGTGACTCTGATCTACCAGCTGTCTCCCTGTGGCTCTGACCTGCTAATTGGCTCCCTGTGTCTCCGTCCTGCTAACTGTCTCCCTGTGGCTCCGTCCTGCTAACTGTCTCCCTGTGGCTCCGTCCTGCTAACTGTCTCCCTGTGGCTCCGTCCTGCAAACTGACTCCCTGTGACTCTGATCTACCAACTGACTCCCTGTGTCTCCAACCTGCTAACTGCCTCCCTGTGGCTCCAACCTGCTAACTGTCTCCCTGTGGCTCCAACCTGCTAACTGTCTCCCTGTGGCTCCAACCTGCTAACTGACTCCCTGTGGCTCCAACCTGCTAACTGACTCCCTGTGGCTCCAACCTGCTAACTGTCTCCCTGTGACTCTGATCTACCAGCTGTCTCCCTGTGGCTCTGACCTGCTAACTGTCTCCCTGTGGCTCCAACCTGCTAACTGTCTCCCTGTGGCTCCAACCTGCTAACTGTTTCCCTGTGGCTCCAACCTGCTAACTGTCTCCCTGTGTCTCCAACCTGCTAACTGTCTCCCTGTGACTCTGATCTACCAGCTGTCTCCCTGTGGCTCTGACCTGCTAACTGTCTCCATGTGGCTCCAACCTGCTAACTGTCTACCTGTGGCGCCAACCTGCTAACTGTCTCCCTGTGGCTCCAACCTGCTAACTGTCTCCCTGTGGCTCCAACCTGCTAACTGTCTCCCTGTGGCTCCGACCTGCTAACTGTCTCCCTGTGGCTCCAACCTGCTAACTGTCTCCCTGTGTCTCCAACCTGCTAACTGACTCCCTGTGGCTCCAACCTGCTAACTGTCTCCCTGTGGCTCCAACCTGCTAACTGTCTCCCTGTGGCTCCAACCTGCTAAATGTCTCCCTGTGTCTCCGTCCTGCTAACTGCCTCCCTGTGGCTCCAACCTGCTAACTGTCTCCCTGTGTCTCCGTCCTGCTAACTGTCTCCCTGTGGCTCCAACCTGCTAACTGTCTCCCTGTGGCTCCAACCTGCTAACTGTCTCCCTGTGTCTCCGTCCTGCTGTCTCCCTGTGGCTCCAACCTGCTAACTGTCTCCCTGTGTCTCCAACCTGCTAACTGACTCCCTGTGGCTCCAACCTGCTAACTGACTCCCTGTGGCTCCAACCTGCTAACTGTCTCCCTGTGGCTCCAACCTGCTAACTGTCTCCCTGTGGCTCCAACCTGCTAACTGTCTCCCTGTGGCTCCAACCTGCTAACTGTCTCCCTGTGACTCCAACCTGCTAACTGACTCCCTGTGGCTCCAACCTGCTAACTGACTCCCTTTGGCTCCAACCTGCTAACTTTCTCCCTGTGGCTCCAACCTGCTAACTGTCTCCCTGTGGCTCCAACCTGCTAACTGTCTCCCTGTGGCTCCAACCTGCTAACTGTCTCCCTGTGGCTCCAACCTGCTAACTGTCTCCCTGTGGCGCCAACCTGTCTCCCTGTGGCTCTGATCTACCAGCTGTCTCCCTGTGGCTCCAACCTGCTAACTGTCTCCCTGTGGCGCCAACCTGTCTCCCTGTGGCTCTGATCTACCAGCTGCCTCCCTGTGGCTCTGACCTGCTAAGTGTCTTCCTGTGGCTCCAACCTGCTAACTGACTCCCTGTGACTCTGATCTACCAGCTGTCTCCCTGTGGCTCCTTCCTGCTAACTGCCTCCCTGTGGCTCTGACCTGCTAAGTGTCTTCCTGTGGCTCCGACCTGCTCACTGTCTCCCTGTGTCTCCGTCCTGCTAACTTTCTCCCTGTGGCTCCAACCTGCTAACTGACTCCCTGTGACTCTGATCTACCAGCTGTCTCCCTGTGGCTCTGACCTGCTAATTGGCTCCCTGTGGCTCTGACCTGCTAAGTGTCTCCCTGTGTCTCCGTCCTGCTAACTTTCTCCCTGTGGCTCCAACCTGCTAACTGACTCCCTGTGACTCTGATCTACCAGCTGTCTCCCTGTGGCTCCAACCTGCCAACCTGCCTCCCTGTGGCTCCAACCTGCTAACTGTCTCCCTGTGTCTCCAACCTGCTAACTGCCTCCCTGTGGCTCCAACCTGCTAACTGTCTCCCTGTGTCTCCGTCCTGCTAACTTTCTCCCTCTGGCTCCAACCTGCTAACTGACTCCCTGTGGCTCTGACCTGCTAAGTGTCTCCCTGTGTCTCCGTCCTGCTAACTGTCTCCCTGTGACTCTGATCTACCAGCTGTCTCCCTGTGGCTCTGACCTGCTAATTGGCTCCCTGTGGTTCTGACCTGCTAAGTGTCTCCCTGTGTCTCCGTCCAGCTAACTGTCTCCCTGTGACTCTGATCTACCAGCTGTCTCACTGTGGCTCCGTCCTGCAAACTGACTCCCTGTGACTCTGATCTACCAACTGACTCCCTGTGTCTCCAACCTGCTAACTGCCTCCCTGTGGCTCCAACCTGCTAACTGTCTCCCTGTGGCTCCAACCTGCTAACTGTCTCCCTGTGGCTCCAACCTGCTAACTGCCTCCCTGTGGCTCCAACCTGCTAACTGCCTCCCTGTGGCTCCAACCTGCTAACTGTCTCCCTGTGGCTCCAACCTGCTAACTGTCTCCCTGTGGCTCCAACCTGCTAACTGTCTCCCTGTGGCGCCAACCTGTCTCCCTGTGTCTCCGTCCTGCTAACTGCCTCCCTGTGGTTCCAACCTGCTAAATGTCTCCCTGTGTCTCCGTCCTGCTAACTTTCTCCCTGTGGCTCCTACCTGCTAACTGTCTCCCTGTGACTCTGATCTACCAGCTGTCTCCCTGTGGCTCTGACCTGCTAATTGGCTCCCTGTGGCTCTGACCTGCTAATTGGCTCCCTGTGGCTCTGACCTGCTAATTGGCTCCCTGTGTCTCCGTCCTGCTAACTGACTCCCTGTGGCTCCAACCTGCTAACTGTCTCCCTGTGACTCTGATCTACCAGCTGTCTCCCTGTGTCTCCGTCCTGCTAACTTTCTCACTGTGGCTCCGTCCTGCAAACTGACTCCCTGCGGCTCTGATCTGCTAATTGGCTCCCTGTGGCTCTGACCTGCTAATTGTCTCCCTGTGTCTCCGTCCTGCTAACTGTCTCCCTGTGGCTCCGTCCTGCTAACTGTCTCCCTGTGGCTCCGTCCTGCTAACTGTCTCCCTGTGGCTCCGTCCTGCAAACTGACTCCCTGTGACTCTGATCTACCAGCTGTCCCCCTGTGGCTCTGACCTGCTAATTGGCTCCCTGTGGCTCTGACCTGCTAATTAGCTCCCTGTGGCTCCAACCTGCCAGCTGTCTACCTGTGGCTCAGTCGTGTCCTCTGTCTCACTATGGCTCCGAGTTACAGCATGAGGTGAAGAGTGGGGGGTACTCAGGAGCTATGACCTGTGGGATAGAGGGCAGAGATCTCATACCAGGGAGCTGTTTCCATTTAAGAAAATATTTGACCCTACACGCAGAAGAAGCCTGTTAAGACGAAAATGTGTATGTATGATATCCTGTTGCAGTAAAATAAAAAAGTATTCTTTATGTGACATCTTTGCAGACTCATCATTTTTTTTCTCATACCAGTAAACTACCTGGAAGCTATGGTGGGTGGGCTAGAGGTGCCACTACTACTACTATGGCAGGGGGGAGGAGCTATGGGGTGTGGGGAGGGGTTATGGTAGGAGAGGTGGAGCTATGCCATGTTGGAGGAGCTACGTATGGGGGGAGGAGCTATGGGGTGCAGGGAGGGGCTATGGTGGGGGAGGTGGAGCTATGCCATGTTGGAGGAGCTACGTATGGGGGGAGGAGCTACAGTACATTCAGCTGAAGTCTAGGTGTGCTTAACGATGGGGAGCAGGTGTGCTTAACGATGGGGAGCAGGTGTGCTTAACGATGGGGAGCAGGTGTGCTTAACGATGGGGAGCAGGTGTGCTTAACGATGGGGAGCAGGTGTGCTTAACGATGGGGAGCAGGTGTGCTTAACGATGGGGAGCAGGTGTGCTTAACGATGGGGAGCAGGTGTGCGCAATGATTGTTGCCAGGACTGGTGGTTGGTATAACGGCAACGTCGAGCACCGGAGAGAGGGAGCAGCAGTATGCTGGTGACTTGGTATTGGGCCTGACTTTGCCTACACATATTTGTTTAAAATGACATGATGAACATTATTGTAACATCAATTTCCAGTTTAATTAAAAACACATATTTTCTTTATAAAACATGACCTTTTCACATATGTGTCACGACTTCGAAGTCGGTCCCTCTTCTTGTTCGGGCGGCTTTCGGCGGTCAACGTCACCGGCCTTCTAGCCATCGCCGATCCACTTTTCATTTTCCATTTGTTTTGTCTTTGTTTTACACACCTGGTTTCAATTCGCCAATTACGTGTTCATTATTTAACCCTCTGTTTTCCCCATGGTTTTTGTGAGTGATAGTTTTATTGTAAGTTCGGTCCATTGTTTGTGGGCTTGGTATTACTTCATGTATTTGGAAATTTTGAGTAAAGTTCATTGTGTTACTTATCTCTGCTGTCCTGTGCCTGACGCCTCTGCACCAGCTACACCTAGAACCTGACAATATGTTGATGTTGGTGAGCTGCTAGAGGGAAAAAATGAGGTTGAAAAGTAATGAAAATTCCCTTTTGTTGACTTTGTTACTGAAATTATTTTGCCAGTTGTTGCTTCTTGCAGAAACACGTTGAACTTAAAAGAAAAAAGCATGTGTCAAAGTTCCTCTGATTTTTAAAGAAGTATGAAAATGGATGCACTCACTAATGTAAATTGCACTGGATAAGAGCGTCTGCTAAATGACTAAAGAGTAAATTACTTTTATGCATATTCTCATATACAGCGCATTCGGAAAGAATTCAGACCCCTTCCCTTTTTTAATGACAAAGCAAAAAAAGTTGAACAAGAATACCTTATTTATGTAAGTATTCAGACTTTTTGCTATGAGACTCAAAATATAGCTCGGGTGCATCCTGTTTCCATAGATCATCTTTGAATGTTTCTACAACTTGGAGTCCACCTGTGGTAAATTCAATTGATTGGACATGATATGGAAAGGTAAATACTTGTCTATATAAGGTCCCACAGCTGACAGTGCATGTCAAAGCAAAAACCAAGCCATGAGGTTGAAGGAATTGTCCATAGAGCTCAGAGACAGGATTGTGTTGAGGCACAGATCTGGGGAAGGGTACCAAAAAATGTCTGCAGCATTGAAGGTCCCCAAGAACACAGTGGCCTCCATCATTCTTAAATGGAAGACGTTTGGAACCACCAAGACTCTTCCTAGAGCTGGTCACTTGGCCAAACTGAGCAATCAGCGGAGGAGGGCCTTGGTCAGAGAGGTGACCAAGAACCCGATGGTCACTCTGACAGAGCTCTAGAGTTCCTCTGTGGAGATGAGAGAACCTTCCAGAAGGACAACCATCTCTGCAGCACTCCACCAATCAGGCCTTTATGGTAGAGTGGCCAGACGGAAGCCACTCCTCAGTAAAAGGCACATGACAACCCGCTTGAAGTTGGCCTAAAGGCACCTAAAGGAATCTCAGACCATGAGAAACAAGATTCTCTGGTCTGATGGAACCAAGATTAAACTATGTGGCCTGAATGCCAAGTGTCACGTTTGGATGAAACCTGGCACCATTCCTACAGTGAAGCACGGTGGTGGCAGCATCATGCTGTGGAGATGTGTTTCAGCGGCAGGGACTGGAGGACTAGTCAGGATCGAGGGAAAGATGAGCGGAGCAAAGTAGAGAGAGATCCTTCATGAAAACATGCTCCAGAGCGCTCAGGACCTCAGACTGTGGCGAAGGTTCACCTTCCAACAGGACAACGACACCTAAGCACACAGCCAAGTCTATAAATGTCCTTGAGTGGCCCAGCCAGAGCCCGGACTTGAACCCGCTCGAACATCTCTAGAGAGACCTGAAAATAGCTGTTCAGCGACGCTCCCCATCCAACCTGACAGAGCTTGAGAAGATCTGCAAAGAAGAATGGGAGAAACTCCCCAAATACAGGTGTTCCAAGCTTGTAGTGTCATACTCAAGAAGACGCAAGGCTGTAATCGGAGGGGAGGGGAGGGGAGAGGTAGTATTCACTAGTGCTGAGTGATTAGAGCTTTTTGAGTTTGGTTTAGGTTTGATTATAAAAATTTATTTAATCTATTTCGGTTTCGATAATTTTTTAAAACGTTAAATGCATTATTCATTATGTGGGTTGAATCCTGTAACAACCCAGACTTAAACAATTAATACAAGTCCCATGATGGTAGTGACTGCCCATTACTGCTCATCACTTATTAACCATTATTTATTCACATTACTTTACTAAAATATTTCAGTTGTTGTGTATATCACATTTGTTTTATTTTATGACTTTATTATTTCCTTCCAAGTCATCATCTCATCTCTATAGAGCTGCTATCTGACAAAATCACTATTTTAGTATTTCTTCATAGTAAATAAGGCATACTTTTATGACTGCTGAATACCAACTATCAATCACTTAGATCATTTTTTTCCAGGTAGAGATACCTCGCAAAGCAACAGCTGCTCTCTGTATCAGGGTTTCCCAAACTCGGTCAGTTGGAAACTACAACTCCCTACTACATCGCACAGTACAGGCTGGATCTGATGTATCTCTAGAGAAACTACAACTCCCTACTACATCGCACAGTACAGGCCGGATCTGATGTATCTCTAGAGAAACTACAACTCCCTACTACATCGCACAGTACAGGCCAGATCTGATGTATCTCTAGAGAAACTACAACTCCCTACTACATCGCACAGTACAGGCTGGATCTGAT
This sequence comes from Salvelinus alpinus, assembly GCF_045679555.1. NCBI lineage: Eukaryota > Metazoa > Chordata > Actinopteri > Salmoniformes > Salmonidae > Salvelinus > Salvelinus alpinus. The sequence continues at coordinate 9,979,811 of NC_092088.1, read as the reverse complement.
GTATCTCTAGAGAAACTGCAGAGCAATGTGTGCATTGAGCTAATAAAAAAAAAAACGAAATGTAATTAAAAGAATTTAAAAACAAATCAAACAGGGATAAACTCCCATAACTGTTAAGCAAACTACCACAATGTGCAATAATTGCAGCAAGATTTGTGACCCATTGCCATGCAAACAGGGCAACCAGTAGAGCACAAACAACATTGTAAATACCACCAATATTTATCTGATTACTGATCTTATCTTCCCCTACTATTTGTAGTATAACAAGTTGCATATTGTTAAAAACACACTGCATAGCTAATAACACAAAACCTTGATCAGTGAAATGTTTTCTGTACATTTTTTCTGTACAGAGAGAGAGAGAGAGAGAGAGAGAGATATAAACACCACAGGGGCCAACACACTGGCCTTAATGAGCACCGTGCCCACAGGAGGTGTTTGTGTGCATGTGCAAGAATCTTAAATTGCATGACATCACAGTTAAATTAGAGATGAATAACATTACCACAGTTTGCTGTGGTAATGTTTACGGAAAGCAGGATTCACACATTAGTATCTTTGGTAATGTTTACGGAAAGCAGGATTCACACATTAGTAACTTTGGTAACGGAAGAGCAGGATTCACACATTGGTATCTTTGGTAACGGAAGAGCAGGATTCACACATTAGTATCTTTGGTAATGGAAGAGCAGGATTCACACAATAGTATCTTTGGTAACGGAAGAGCAGGATTCACACATTAGTATCTTTGGTAACGGAAGAGCAGGATTCACACATTAGTAACTTTGGTAACGGAAGAGCAGGATTCACACATTAGTAACTTTGGTAACGGAAGAGCAGGATTCACACATTAGTAACTTTGGTAACGGAAGAGCAGGATTCACACATTAGTAACTTTGTTAACGGAAGAGCAGGATTCACACATTAGTAACTTTGGTAACGGAAGAGCAGGATTCACACAATAGTATCTTTGGTAACGGAAGAGCAGGATTCACACATTAGTATCTTTGGTAACGGAAGAGCAGGATTCACACATTAGTATCTTTGGTAACGGAAGAGCAGGATTCACACATTAGTATCTTTGGTAATGGAAGAGCAGGATTCACACATTAGTATCTTTGGTAACGGAAGAGCAGGATTCACACATTAGTATCTTTGGTAATGGAAGAGCAGGATTCACACATTAGTAACTTTGGTAATGGAAGAGCAGGATTCACACATTAGTATGTTTGGTAATGGAAGAGCAGGATTCACACATTAGTATCTTTGGTAACGGAAGAGCAGGATTCACACATTAGTAACTTTGGTAACGGAAGAGCAGGATTCACACATTAGTATCTTTGGTAACGGAAGAGCAGGATTCACACATTAGTATCTTTGGTAATGGAAGAGCAGGATTCACACATTAGTATGTTTGGTAATGGAAGAGCAGGATTCACACATTAGTATGTTTGGTAATGGAAGAGCAGGATTCACACATTAGTATGTTTGGTAATGGAAGAGCAGGATTCACACATTAGTATGTTTGGTAATGGAAGAGCAGGATTCACACATTAGTATGTTTGGTAATGGAAGAGCAGGATTCACACATTAGTATGTTTGGTAACGGAAGAGCAGGATTCACACATTAGTATGTTTGGTAATGGAAGAGTAGGATTCACACATTAGTATCTTTGGTAATGGAAGAACAGGATTCACACATTAGTATCTTTGGTAATGGAAGAGCAGGATTCACACATTAGTATCTTTGGTAATGGTTTTGAAGAGCAGGACTCACACATTAGTAACTTTGGTCACTAACTTCACTAACACTGTGTTGTAATGAATCTGTGGTGCGTGTAACCGTCTGTTCCTCAGTAGACGTCTGGTCTTGAACCAGGCTTATTTATCCATGGGAAACTTTTTCATTATTTCACTATAAAAGAGGGACTGGAGCTATGTTGTTCAAAGTGTACAGTTCAGGGGTAACTTTCTACACCAGATGTACTATGTTGGCCAGCAGGGTGCGGCAACATTTAAATGACATTTTAATGTTGTTATTTATCTCTGACCTGCTGTTCATTAAGTTTCCTCTCTGCTGCCATCGTTGTAGATCAGAACGGAGGAGGACAGGAGGAAATTCACCTCCATTTTATAAGGAGCATGCACGTGCACACACACACCTTATGGGGGAGGATGATGGTTCCCTTATGGGGGAGGATGATGGTTCCCTTATGGGGGAGGATGATGGCTCCCTTATGGGGGAGGATGATGGTTCCCTTATGGGGGAGGATGATGGTTCCCTTATGGGGGAGGATGATGGTTCCCTTATGGGGGAGGATGATGGTTCCCTTATGGGGGAGGATGATGGTTCCCTTATGGGGGAGGATGATGGTTCCCTTATGGGGGAGGATGATGGGTCCCTTATGGGGAGGATGATGGCTCCCTTATGGGGGAGGATGATGGTTCCCTTATGGGGGAGGATGATTACTCCCTTATGGGGGAGGATGATGGTTCCCTTATGGGGGAGGATGATGGGTCCCTTATGGGGGAGGATGATGGCTCCCTTATGGGGGAGGATGATGGTTCCCTTATGGGGGAGGATGATTACTCCCTTGTGGGAGGAAAATGATTCTTCAGGTCCTGTGTCATATTAACCTCCTGGACTCATTATTGCAAGCAGAGAAAGTCAAGGGTCACACAGACACACACACACACACAATACGCAAACTATTACCAAATATCCCTTGACCAAAACAATGGCAATATGAACCCTCAAATTACTTCTCCATCCCATTCTTCCTCAACCCAGACAACACATCCCCCAACATCAAAAGTATCTATATGTTCTAATCTAATGAGTCCAGCGCATGCGGTGTAAAGGATACCTTGGACATGATGAATGGCCTGTCATCTCCAAGTGTTGCTGAACTTCTGTCTCCTTGACGCCTAATGATTCCCCCCCCCCCCCCCCCCCCGACATCTTCAGGGTACGCAGGCTGACACTGGGGTCAGAGGGACATTACGCTAATGAAGAAAGAAGGATTAGGAAGGAAGAGGATATTATAAATACTGGAAAGGTATGGTGTCCCAAATGGCACCCTATTCCCTTGTTAGTGCACTAGTTTTGACCAGAGCCCTATGGGACCCTATTCCCTAGTTACTGCACTAGTTTTGACCAGAGCCCTATGTGACCCTATTCCCTAGTTAGTGCACTAGTTTTGACCAGAGCCCTATGGCACCCTATTCCCTAGTTAGTGCACTAGTTTTGACCAGAGCCCTATGGCACCCTATTCCCTAGGTTAGTGCACTAGTTTTGACCAGAGCCCATTGGTGCTGCAGTTCATAGGGAATATGGCATTATATGGGACATAGTGTATTATGCAAACAAGGGATTATTTTTAATCCACTGCATTGGAATGGGTTTCATTTTGTTAAGTGCTGCTTTGCTTTATCTTGGCCAGTTCGCAGTTGTAAGTGAGAACTTGTTCTCAACTAGCCTACCTGGTTAAATAAAGGTGAAATAAAATAAATAAATAAAGTGGTCTTGGTTGGTTTTTGTTTTATCTATTTTCAGTCCTGTGGACATCACAAAGTGAGATCCTGAGTGAATATGTTATCATTAATATGTCATTATTTAACAGAATACAATATGTATTTCATAAGGCCTTATTTTGAGGGCTTACGCTCTCAACATAATTATCTCTGTAAGTGTTAAATTAACACTCATTGGTGTAAAAGAACCCCAGTGTTGGTGTTAATAACCAGAGTTGACACAAAACTACTCCCATCCCAGCATGCTCTCTTAATAATTGTTTGTTTAAATATCTATGTTTTCGCATTGATTAATTCATCGTATGCTTCTCAAATATAAATGACATAGAATTTCTAAACTAATCCAATATGTTACTTGGATTTATTGCAGCGGTTAATGAAATGGTTGTTCCACTTTATATGCCGTAGGTAATCTCATATTTCAGTCTTCCCAACCCTGGCAGTTGTTCTGATATCTCCACTCTGGCTGGATTTCAATAGGAATTACACATCCCTTTGCAAGTCAGCATAATGTGACAGGTTGCCTGAATAACCCAACATGTTGGCTTGTTCATAATACCCAAACATGGGTTAAATCAACCATTAATTGGGTTTTTATTCACTTTGATGCTGGGTTGGCCAAGCAGCTGGTCTTTTTTTATGTGATCTGAAGGTTATTTTCAGAAGGTGTGGCTTATATATAGTTCGTTTTAGCCACCCGTGAGAGTAAATGTCAATCCTTTTGATCATGTTAAATTTTCTACACTGCAACGCAATATTTTTTTAGAATTTTATTGCACATTACATATTCTCATACATAAATATTGGGGACATCACACTGTAATATGTGCTTAAGGAGCTCATACATTTCTGTAAGCATCAATTAATCTTCAAAAGTATCAGTGTTCGACTGTAACTGTGATAAAAATTAATCAAACTGATGAACTGGAATGACATTTACTCTCACGGGTTTCCAAAAAGACTAATCCAAGCCTCTAGTCTTCTGACCCTCTGGGACATAGCTCAATAACCTAGCATCAACAAACCAAACTTAGAAAAACAACCCAAATAAGTGACCCATGCCTGCAATCCAGCAGTTGGGTCATCCAAGCAACCCAGTATTTTTTAGTGTAAGCCCTCAAAATAAGGACTATGAAACACATATTGTATAAATATAACATTTTTAATGAGAACATATTCACTTAGGATCTCACATGGTAAAGTACTTAGTGCTGAAAAAGGATGAATGCAACAAGCGTGTCTTGAATGGCAAGGCACTCTGGGTAATATGCAAATAAAGCATTACACTAAGCAGTGTGTTAATTAAATACTGTTCAGTGTCTATACGGGTCCACACTTGCAGTGTTAATTTATCACTGGTGAATATGCTGTTTTACAATGGTCCCTGGTTGACTATCATCCTGACCTCTGGTCAAGGTGGAATGCGGTGATATATTGTGATTCAATTCTGCTCCACCGGACAGGCAGAGATAGAGCAGTACTAAGCCGCAGTCCTCAACTTCAGCCAGTCCAATGGAGACTTCTAGAACACACTGTTCAGAAGGAACTCACCAAGGACAGCCTGGGCTCCTGAACATAAGCACGTCACCTCTCTGCCTCCCTGACACTGTAGAATAGGACCCTGTAGAGTAGGACCCTGTGGAATAGTATCCTGTAGAATAGGACCCTGTAGAAAAATACCCTGTAGAGTAGGACCCTGTCGAGTAGGACCCTGTAGAGTAGGACCCTGTAGAGTAGGACCCTGTAGATTAGTACCCTGTCGAGGAGGACCCTGTAGAGTAGGACCCTGTATAGTAGGACCCTGTAGAGTAACACCCTGTAGAACAGGACCCTGTAGAGTAGGACCCTGTATAGTAGGACCCTGTAGAGTAACACCCTGTAGAACAGGACCCTGTAGAGTAACACCCTATAGAGTAGGATCCTGTAGAGTAGGACCCTGTAGAGTAGGACCCTGTAGAGTAGGACCCTGTAGAATAGGGCCCTGTAGAGTAGGACCCTGTAGAGTAGAACCCTGTAGAATAGGACCCTGTATAGTAGGACCCTGTAGAGTAACACCCTGTAGAGTAACACCCTGTAGAACAGGACCCTGTAGAGTAGGACCCTGTAGAGTAGGACCCTGTATAGTAGGACCCTGTAGAGTAACACCCTGTAGAACAGGACCCTGTAGAGTAGGACCCTGTAGAGTAGGACCCTGTATAGTAGGACCCTGTAGAGTAACACCCTGTAGAACAGGACCCTGTAGAGTAACACCCTATAGAGTAGGACCCTGTAGAATAGGAACCTGTAGAGTAGGACCCTGTAGAGTAGGAACCTGTAGAATAGGACCCTGTAGAGTACACTGTAAAAAAATGATTCAGGGGCTTAGTAAATATTACCCCAAAACATCTATGATTTTCACATAAAAATGCAGGTTAGTGGTTTTACTTCAATAGCTTACTTAAATGTAGGTGTTTAGAAGCATGATATTCAAAAATGTAAATGCAATTCAATATACTACAAAATCTAAAAGATTATTTGTGAATATAACCAACAACCTAAAAAAGTATGTAAAATGTTTATGCTGCATCTGTCTCACATCTGTCTCATATATGAACATCACTTTTGTTCCTTCAAAGGACCCTCAAGTCACATTTGTCCAGACAACATCCAACTGAGCAGTCAGTTAGGCGAGGAGAGGTCTTCTCTTTTAGATGTGAAGTGTGCAGCTCTCGCAGTTTCTCAACTGAAAATAATTATTTTGAACATCTTGGAGTCCATCTTAAGAGACATGAAACTCTCCTCTGCGTATTTGACAAGTGTGGTTTTAGAACAAATGTTTATGGGACCGTTGCCTCTCATAGGAGCTGAAAACCCAAAATCCTCATAGTCTGGATGACTTTAGAACTGGAATCTTGAAAAAATATGCTGACCTGTCAAATACCCAAGATAATGATGTAGTCTTTGAAGAGAAGGATACTTTAGAAGAATCAGAAGATTTGACAAATGTAATTGTGCAGAATGTAGGCCACCTTTTGCTGAAATTGGAGAGTATTTACAATGTCTAACAAGTGTATCAATGAGGTGGTAGAGAAGCTGCAGTTGACATCATGCTCAGTGTCAGGTCCAGTCAAAAGAGACTTTGTTCATTCCTGTTTAAGAAAACATGGCTGTGTTGTTGATGGTTACATAATCTCAGATTTGGTTAAATACGTCTGTGAGACAAAACCCATAAACTCAGTTTTAGAGGCGGATGGACACCTTGCCACACTGTACAAGAGAAAGGAATTGTTTAAAAAAAAAGTTTCTGTAGTTGAGCATGTAGTATATACTGTATACTTGATGCAAAGCAAGCAAGACGCTTCCAGTACGTTCCTGTTCTGCAGTCACTGTTACAAGTCTTTAGCAATAACGATACTCAGGAGAAAGCTTCCAAAGGATCTCAAAGTATGCATACGGGTGTGTCTCTGCACAAGCCATTTTATGATGGCACACATTTCAAAGAAAATCATGAGGTGATCAAACCCTTTCTTCGTTGAGGACTTTGAAGTGTGCAATCCCTTTGGAACATCTCGTAAAAAGCCCAACATCACTGCAGTCTATTGAGTGTTGGTGAATATGCCCTCACAGTTTAGTTAAACACTGACATCTATTTACTTAGCCATTCTCTGCCAGGCTGTTGATGGGAAGAAATATGGATATGGGAAGGTGCTAGAGACACTTTTAAAAGACCTATAATAATTAGAGGAGGAAGGACTTTTTATTCCTGTGCTGGGAAAGATCCTTAAGGACAATGTTTTTAGCGTGGCAGCAGATAATCTTGGAGCCACTCCATTGGTGGATTTGTGGAAAGTTTTAGTACATCACAAACTGTATGTAGAGGTTCTGATTGGGGGAGCTTTCTGAGCTCCAGGTAAACGAAGTAAGACTGAAGCATTCCAACACAGAACAAAGCAGCAGCATTCCAACACAGAACAAAGCAGCAGCATTCCAACACAGAACAAAGCAGCAGCATTCCAACACAGAACAAAGCAGCAACATTCCAACACAGAACAAAGCAGCAACATTCCAACACAGAACAAAGCAGCAGCATTACGAACATGTTCAAACAGCTTTGAAAATTCCACTTTTAAACATTATGTAAATATTTTCACGTGTTGTCTTGCTATCCACCAGATGTACTTCATGAATTTTCTGAAGTAGTCTTGCCCCTGGAGTTGGCATTGTGCTTACATTTTTTTAGTCTTTTGGAATTTAACAATCTAATCAAAAAGTTCCCACATAAGTGGAGTGATAAAACTGACTGCCCACTATCAGTTCCACTGAACTTTTCCATTCGAAGGACCCTTGGAGGATACGCTCATGAAAACTGGTGCTCATTGAGCATGCTTCCATTCATTATAGGAACAAAAATACCTGTTGGTGAACCATCATGACAGATAAAATTGGACCTCAAAGATATCGTTGAACTTGTGGTTTCCCCACTTCACACAGAGGAGACTATTTGCTAACTTGACAGAAAGATATCTGAGTACAGGCTTCGATTCTTGGAGGTTTTCCCTCAGGAAAGGTTTCACACAAAGCACCATTTCATTCTGATGAAGACATTTAGTCTCCTTATAGCTCTGTGGACTATGCACTTCGAAGCTAAACACAGCATTTTGTAAGCTAACAGCTTTCGTAACATTTTACTTATCTCTTGCAGCTAAGCATCAACTAATGCTTGCACACTATCTGTATGACACATCTGTTGTCAAACCTGCCCTCTCTGTCACAACGTGTTAAAGGAAGACATGAAGGGAGTAGTGTGAAGACAATTTCCAGATGAGGCGTGTTCACTTGGAAAACACAATTTCCTGCAATGGTACCAATTACGCTGTCGGAATGATCTTGGTCCATGGGTCCATTTGAGGACTTTGTAGAAATAGTTATAATGATCATTGTTCATGGCAAACTTGCTTTTATTGTCAAGTGTCATTATGTGTGGAACAATGAGCACCTTAGAGGTTTTCAACTGGAATCCAGAGGGAAGGTTGAAGTCCTTGAGCAAAAGGGCATTGGCAGACATCTACCCATTAGCAGCATAAGCTGTTGGGCAAAAGCACATGGTCACCCAGAAGCGCCACATATGCCTACCGTGTTAGGTAACATTCTTTAAATTTAACTGACATGATTTGAATATGTTAATTTTCTAAGCCATGTATTTGAAGTTGAGGAGTTACAGGGCATCCTGGAAGTGCAGTACAGGGTATGCACTTAAGAAACATTCACAGTACAGTCAATAATTACATTTGGTGACATTTATCTAGTTTCCTGTTGTAAATACAACTATTTATATATATATATATATATTCTATTTTTATTCCCACATGACAGTGCAACACGATAGAGTAAAGAAGAGACTGGGTGATCCGTGGCTTGATGATACACCTCGGTGAAAGGGTCGCGGGCCTCATCAAGGAATACAGTGTTGTTGTTTTCTTCTATTTCACAGCTATATTTATGTAGGTTGTGTGTCTTTATATTGCTCATCTCTCTCTACTCCCTCCCTCAAGTTGCAATAGGTTGTGTGTCTTTATATTGCTCATCTCTCTCTACTCCCTCCCTCAAGTTGCAATAGGTTGTGTGTCTTTATATTGCTCATCTCTCTCTACTCCCTCCCTCAAGTTGCAATAGGTTGTGTGTCTTTATATTGCTCATCTCTCTCTACTCCCTCCCTCAAGTTGCAATAGGTTGTGTGTCTTTATATTGCTCATCTCTCTCTACTCCCTCCCTCAAGTTGCAATAGGTTGTGTGTCTTTATATTGCTCATCTCTCTCTACTCCCTCCCTCAAGTTGCAATAGGTTGTGTGTCTTTATATTGCTCATCTCTCTCTACTCCCTCCCTCAAGTTGCAATAGGTTGTGTGTCTTTATATTGCTCATCTCTCTCTACTCCCTCCCTCAAGTTGCAATAGGTTGTGTGTCTTTATATTGCTCATCTCTCTCTACTCCCTCCCTCAAGTTGCAATAGGTTGTGTGTCTTTATATTGCTCATCTCTCTCTACTCCCTCCCTCAAGTTGCAATAGGTTGTGTGTCTTTATATTGCTCATCTCTCTCTACTCCCTCCCTCAAGTTGCAATAGGTTGTGTGTCTTTATATTGCTCATCTCTCTCTACTCCCTCCCTCAAGTTGCAATAGGTTGTGTGTCTTTATATTGCTCATCTCTCTCTACTCCCTCCCTCAAGTTGCAATAGGTTGTGTGTCTTTATATTGCTCATCTCTCTCTACTCCCTCCCTCAAGTTGCAATAGGTTGTGTGTCTTTATATTGCTCATCTCTCTCTACTCCCTCCCTCAAGTTGCAATAGGTTGTGTGTCTTTATATTGCTCATCTCTCTCTACTCCCTCCCTCAAGTTGCAATAGGTTGTGTGTCTTTATATTGCTCATCTCTCTCTACTCCCTCCCTCAAGTTGCAATAGGTTGTGTGTCTTTATATTGCTCATCTCTCTCTACTCCCTCCCTCAAGTTGCAATAGGTTGTGTGTCTTTATATTGCTCATCTCTCTCTACTCCCTCCCTCAAGTTGCAATAGGTTGTGTGTCTTTATATTGCTCATCTCTCTCTACTCCCTCCCTCAAGTTGCAATAGGTTGTGTGTCTTTATATTGCTCATCTCTCTCTACTCCCTCCCTCAAGTTGCAATAGGTTGTGTGTCTTTATATTGCTCATCTCTCTCTACTCCCTCCCTCAAGTTGCAATAGGTTGTGTGTCTTTATATTGCTCATCTCTCTCTACTCCCTCCCTCAAGTTGCAATAGGTTGTGTGTCTTTATATTGCTCATCTCTCTCTACTCCCTCCCTCAAGTTGCAATAGGTTGTGTGTCTTTATATTGCTCATCTCTCTCTACTCCCGCCCTCAAGTTGCACAGCTTGCATTCGTGGATCTAGTTTCCCTTGTTTATGTACATGTACTTTCTTGGTTTTTTTTTACTTCTCAGAATGCTGACGACCACATAATCCAAGAGGACCTCGCTCAGTATGTGCCGAAGGTGTTCGTGGTGAGCGTGGGATCTGCACCGAAGGAGCCAAAGTCCTGGCTGGTATTCCCAGTGCTACACAGGCATGTACTGTATCTTGCTTATGGGCCTTATCTATTGCTTAAACCAAAGCTACTCCTCAAAAAACTGAAATACACCTTTGAGATGTTCCAGAAAGTCTTCTTGGAAATAGATACATTGAAGCCTCCCACAAGATACAAACTCTGAGGACCAAGTTACTCCCCTAAATCAGGGGTTCCCAAAAACATCTAACCAACCCCATGTGCTTGGGGATTTTTAATTTGACTTGTTATTAAGCCAAGGACCAGTAGTAAACTCTGGTGGTTGGGAAACGCTGGCCTAAATGGCAAGCATATAACATTGAAGGTGCAACTATACCTAGACAACCGAAGACTCAAATCAGAGACTGTGTCAGTATGCTGTTCTGTGTTTACTTTTGCTAGCATTTCTCTAGTCAAGTTAGTGTGTTCTATTTTTGTTTGGTAAGCCGTCGATCGGGTGCATATATTTCATGGTGCATATATTTAATGGTGCATATATTTAATGGTGCATATATGTCATGATACTTTTTTGCTACAACACCATGCTTAAACAAGGAGCAACAAAGTTGAATCATATTGTAAAGAGTACATGCTACTGGGGAAAGCAGCTGTTCTTCCCACAACACAAACTAAGTTACCCCAAAGAACTGAAATATAATTTTGAGGTGGAGAGGATTTATTTTTGGAAGGGGGGGCCTAAATGGCAAGCGTAAACAATTTTTAAGATGCTTTTGCCTAGGCGATCTAAGACGTTAATCAGATGTGATGTTCTCTGTTTACTGTTTACTGATATTTCTGTCAAGTCAGTGGTCCATTGTATTGAATCAGCCCTACTTGAATCTTTTAAATGTTTTGGGCAGCAGAAAAGTGCTCAATGCTTTTTTTTTTTTTTGATTTGAATTGATTGATAACAACTGTCAAATCTTCTCAGTTCTCCACGAGTGCATGTAACATATACATAGAGAGTCAGGAAGCAGGTGCAGAAGGCGAGTTTAATAATAATAATAATAAAAAACATGATGAAAATACAAAACAGGATCAGCGTATGGAATGTAACCAACCCCAATACCACCTGATGACTGAGGCTACAGTGGGATATATTAAGGGAGACTAGTCAGGTGATGAAGTCCAGGTGTGCTGAACAACTTCGTATGGCTGAGATCCCGTTAACGGGATCGACTTGACAACAGCCAGTGAAAGTGCAGGGCGCCAAATTTAAACAACAGAAATCTCATCATTAAAATTCCTCAAACATACAAGTATTTTACACCATTTTAAAGATAAACTTGTTGTAAATCCAGCCACAGTGTCCAATTTCAAAAAGGCTTTACGACGAAAGCATACCAAACGATTATGTTAGGTCAGTACCTAGTCACAGAAAAACACAGCCATTTTTCCAGCCAAAGAGAGGAGTCACAAAAAGCATAAATAGAGATAAAATGAATCACTAACCTTTGATGATCTTCATCAGATGACACTCATAGGACTTCATGTTACACAATACATTTATGTTTTGTTCGATAAAGTTCATATTTATATCCAAAAATCTTAGTTTACATTGGCGCGTTATGTTGAGTAATGATCTGCCTCCAAAACATCCGGTGATTTTGCAGAGAGCCACATCAATTTACAGAAATACTCATAATAAACATTGATAAAAGATACAAGTATTATACATGGAACTTTAGATAAACTTCTCCTTAATGCAACCGCTGTGTCAGATTTCAAAAAACTTTACAGAAAAAGCACACCATGCTATAATCTGAGTACAGCGCTCAGAGCCCAAACAAGCCATACAGATACCCGCCATGTTGTGGAGTCAACAGAAGTCAGAAATAGTATTATAAATATTCACTTACCTTTGATGATCTTCATCAGAATGCACTCCCAGGAATCCTAGTTCCACAATAAATGTTTGTTTTGTTCGATAACATCCATAATTTATGTCCAAATACCTCCTTTTTGTTCGCGCGTTTAGTTCCAAAATCCACATTTGAGCCCGTTATCTACAGCAGGAAAATAAACATACAGCAAGAGACAATTTGAATTATTATGTGGTTAAATAGTAAATGTAATTTTTTGTAAGGTTTGATACATTTTTCATTAGGGCAAATCCATTCTAAAATGTTTAAGTGGAAATTACAAACTTTAGAAGCGTTTTTAAAAGTTTGCATTTCCTGCAACAACAGGATGATCAAATTAAGATATGGCATCTGTAAAGTATATTTTTCCTCTGGACTGTTTAATCATGGATAGACTATATTATAATTATTAGCTCCTTATTGAAGAATACTTTTAGTTTTCTGTCCTATATTGGTTCATTATATTTCATGAATATAAAAAGGATCCTTACTGTGTTATTTCAAAGTCTGATAATTAGGCACCACATAGGGAGATATGCATTAGTTCAATACTATTAACCATTAACCACATCCTCATAGGGTTAAGGGTATCATACGATTGGGTAAAATGAGCTGACTAGACAGTTCAACGCCATTTTGTTGATTGCATGATGGACATGTTGGAGGACAGAAGGAAAGCAGGACAGGAGAGAGTAAGGGAGGGTAGAAGAGAGAGAGAGAGAGAGAGAGAGAGAGAGAGAGAGAGAGAGAGAGAGAGAGAGAGAGAGAGAGAGAGAGAGAGAGAGAGAGAGAGAGAGAGAGAGAGAGAGAGGGAGAGAGGTAGGGCAGGAGAGAGAGAGGTAGGGCAGGAGAGAGAGAGGTAGGGCAGGAGAGAGAGAGAGAGAGAGGTAGGGCAGGAGAGAGGGAGGGAGGAGTGAGGGGGGGAGGGCAGAAGAGAGAGAGGTAGGGCAGGAGAGATGGAGGGAGGAGAGAGGGAGGGAGGGCAGGAGAGAGAGAGAGGGAGGCAGAAGAGAGAGAGAGAGAGGGAGGGAGGGCAGAAGAGAGAGAGGGAGGGCAGGAGAGAGAGAGGTAGGGCAGGAGAGAGGGAGGACGGGAGGGCAGGAGAGGTAGGGCAGGTGAGATGGAGGGAGGAGAGAGGGAGGGAGGGCAGGAGAGAGAGAGAGAGAGAGAGAGAGAGAGAGAGAGGGAGGGAGGGCAGAAGAGAGAGAGGGAGGGAGGAGGGATGGAGGAGGGAGGGAGGGCAGGAGAGAGGGAGGGAGGGAAAGCAGGAGAGAGAGGGGGGGAGAGCAGGAGAGAAAGGGAGGGAGGGCAGAAGAGAGAGAGGGAGGGCAGAAGAGAGAGAGGGAGGGCAGAAGAGAGGGAGGACGGGAGGGCAGAAGAGAGAGAGGGAGGGCAGAAGAGAGGGAGGACGGGAGGGCAGAAGAGAGAGAGGGAGGGCAGAAGAGAGAGAGGGAGGGCAGAAGAGAGAGGGAATGAGGGCAGAAGAGAGGGAGCTAAGAACACTAATTTGGGTCTGCAAGGTGTTTTAGCCCATGAAGGGAAACTAAACTAAAGCACAGTCAGAAAAACAACCTCTCTCATCAAGAGGCCGGGACACTTGTGTGCTCAACGTTATTCAGTGTTAACCTTTTTCCTATTTTTCTGTATGCATGAAGTGACGTGGATCCAATGTCTTTCACCAAAGGCCCTCTGCCTCTCCCTCTGACCTACAGTCCCTTCAGGAGGAAGATGCTGTACCAGTGAGACCAGCTAGAAGAACGATATGGAATAAATTAATGGCGGGGGGGGGGGTGATCCTGAAGGCCCTGTGTAATCACTATAAGAGCCCGGCTCCACTGGAGATAGATTTGGAGGGCGGGCGTCGCCTCAGAATGACAATGAGATGGAAACAGGACAGCTGCTGGCTGTGTGTGACAGAGAGAGATGGATGAAAAGGACAGCGGGAGCGGGAGAGAGAGAGAGAGAGAGTATGACACTCCACCATATAACTGTACAGGTGGTCTCTGCCTTTCTGCTTTTGATTCTCTCTCCCTTCTCCTCCCTCTCTCTCTTTTACTTTCTCCCAACCTTCTGCGCCCCTGGCTGCCCTCTATCTCTCTCTGTCCCTCCCTCTACCTCCCTTTCCATCTCCCCTTCTCTCTCTACATATCTCTCTCTCTCTCTCTCACCCAGCATGTAGAGAGGTAATCTCTTTCTGCTGTCTCAGGGAAACAGGAGGCCCTTTTGGTTGTTGCCATGGAGTCATCACTTACAGGTCGTCACGGGACCACAAGTGGCCTTAACAGGCAGAATCAGCACTAAACCACAATCGTGACCTGATTCTACAGACTACCTCTAGTTGTCTTCACCATACTTGGTCAGGCTGAAACAGAGTAGTGGTGGGAGGAAAACCCACTATGCGCTAATTCAGGATATACAGTAAGAAGTGTTTTTCGGGGTGCTACATTGACAAAAAAAGAAAGCAAACTTTAACTTAACTCGCTAGAAAATGTCTTAATCTATTTCCAAGTTTCAAGCAGCAAGAGGTCAGAAGACGGATAATGTATAATCTACTTCTGACAATTCCAATATAATATTCTGTTTGGGTGTAGATAGCCTATGAATAGTGCCACAGCATCGCTGGCCCAGATTTGTGTTCTCCTGTAGTTCCTGAGAGCTGCAGCCTGGTGATAAAATGTCCGCCCGGGGGAGAGATGCTTTCTGCTGTCTGCTTCGGAGCATCAACCAACACCACCAATACATTATACACTGAGTAGACAAAACATTAGGAACACCTTCCTAAATACTAATTGAGTGTATGTAAACTTCTCACCCACTGGGAATGTGATGAAAGAAATAAAAGCTGAAATAAATCATTCTCTCTACTATTATTCTGACATTTCACATTCTTAAAATAAAGTGGTGATCCTAACTGACCTAAGACAGGGAATTTTTACTAGGATTAAATGTCAGGAGTTGTGAAAAACTGAGTATAAATGTATTTGGCTAAGGTGTATGTAAACTTCCGACTTCAACTGTATATACAACTCTCACTCATTAAAAACATGTTTTTATTATTCTGCTCTTAACTTGATGATTTTAACTAGAAATTAGAGTTGTTTAGACGGGTGATTTGTGCACATCAATAAAATGATTTCCCAGTTGCTGGATCCAACGTAGAACCCCAAAAATGTATCTACACACTGGTTGATGCGCCCAAAGCCGTAGCTGTGCTTATATATTCAATTCATTAACCTCTAATTCCTCCCAAACCCGGATCCGGGAGCACCCCCCACAGTAAAAAAGCTGACTAGCATAGCCTAGCATAGCGTCACAAGTAAATACTAGCATCTAAATATCATTAAATCACAAGTCCAAGACACCAGATGAAAGATACACATCTTGTGAATCCAGCCATCATTTCTGATTTTTAAAATGTTTTACAGGGAAGACACAATATGTAAATCTATTAGCTAACCACGTTAGCAAAAGACACCACTTTTTTTACTCCGCCAGTTTTTTACTCCATCAGTAGCCATCACTAATTCGACCAAATAAAGATGTAAATAGCCACTAACCAAGAAACAACTTCATAAGATGACAGTCTGATAACATATTTATTGTATAGCGTATGTTTTTTTAGAAAAATTTGCATATTTCAGGTATAAATCACAGTTCTACATTGCAGCTGCAATCTGAAATAGTGCCGAAGCTGCCAGAATAATTACAGAGACCAACGTCAAATACCTAATTACTCATCTTAAAACATTTCTGAAAAATACACAGCATACAGCAAATGAAAGCCCAACATCTTGTGAATCCAGCCAATATGTCAGATTTTTTAAGTGTTTTACAGCGAAAACACAATATAGCATTATATTAGCTTAGCACAATAGCCAGAAACACAAGCAATTTACCAGCAGCACAGGTTAGCGATCGTAACAATACAGCAAAAGATATATAATTTTTGACTAACCTTGATATACTTCGTCAGATGACAGTCCTGTAACATCATATTACACAATGCATATAGGTTTTGTTCGAAAATGTGCATATTTAGCAGCACAAATCGTGGTTATACAATGTGATCAGTGGCAACAGGTCATGCATTCTGGCCGGCACCATCTTGGAAAGGCACCTAATCTAATCAATAAATAATTGTAAACTTGACTAAAAAATACAGGTTGGACAGCAAATGAAAGATGCATTAGTTATTAACCTTTCACGAGCCTCTACCCCGGGTCCGGGATCACCCCCCACCCCCCCCACACACTGATTAGCATAGCTAGCATAGCTTCACAAGTAGATAGTAGCATCTAAATATCATTAAATCACAAGTCCAAGACACCAGATGAAAGATACAGATCTTGTGAATAAAGCCACCATTTCAGATTTTTCAAATGTTTTACAGGGAAGACACAATATGTAAATCTATTAGCTAAACACGTTAGCAAAATACACCACTTTTCTAACTCCATCAGTTTCTTACTCCTTCAGGTGCTATCACCAATTCGGCTAAACTAAGATATTGATAGCCAATAACCTATAAAAAACCTCTTCAGATGACAGTCTGATAACATATTTATGGTATAGGATAGGTGTTGTTAGAAAAAAGTGCATATTTCAGGTAGAAATCACAGTTTACAATTGCACCGACCATCACAAATCGACTAGAATTACTAGATAGAGCAACGTGTATGACCAATTTACTCATCATAAAACATTTCATAAAAATAGACAAAGCATAGCAATGGAAAGACCCAGTTCTTGTGATTTCAGACCATATTTCAGATTTTCTAAGCGTTTTTCAGCGAAAACACAATAAATCGATAAGTTAGCATACCACATGTGCAAACGTTACCAGAGCATCGATTCCAGCCAAAGAGCGCTATAACGTAATCACCGCCAAAATATATTAATTTTTTCACTAACCTTCTCAGAATTCTTCAGATGACACTCCTGTAACATCATTTTACAACATACATATACAGTTTGTTCGAAAAGGTGCATATTTAGCCATACAAAACCGTGGTTACACAATAAAAATACTAGGAAATCAAGCCTCAATATGTCTGACGTCATCTATCAGAGTGATCTAGTTTAATTGAAAGCTAATCATATACTTGACTAAAAAATACAGGGTTGACAGGAATCGAAAGACAAATTAGTTCTTAATGCAACCGCTGACTTACATTTTTAAAATTATCCTTACTTTTCAATACAGGGTTCGCCAAGTGACGCGATAACAAACAAAATGGCGAAATATGCGTTTAAAATATTTCGACAGAACAACAATTTATCATATTAAATATTGCTTACTTTGAGCTGTTCTTCCATCATATTCTTGGGCAATGTATCCTTTCTATGTTATAAACGTCTTTTGGTCGATAGATGTCCTCTGTCCTTCGAAATGTCCACCACCAACGACCGACACCCCGAAACGTTTCCAAAGCTAAAAAGGGCACGACAAAGAAATTCCTCAAAATCGCACTAAACGGATATAAATTGCTATAAAACGGTTCAAATTAACTACATTATGATGTTTTTAACAACTATAACGACTGAAAACATGACCGGAGAAATCTAACTAGTTAAACAACGATTTGGAATGAGGCAGGTCCGATGCCTATCTTGCTTGTGGCGCGCGGAGAGAGAGAAAGGTAGTCCCACGTTTTGTGGTTTTATATGGGCTGGGATTGTGCAATAGACTCCATTCAAAACGTGATGACGTACAGACACCCAGAGGAAGACGTAGGCAGTGTCGGTTTCTTCATAGCATTCACTGTCGCCTTAAAAACAGACTCCAGATCAGGGGTAAAAAATTCTGAAATCTGACCCCTGTCATGAAAAGTGCTGTAGATATTGTTCTGTACCACTCAGAGACAAAATTCCAACTTCTATAGAAACTAGAAGGTGTTTTCTATCCAATAATAACAATAATATGCATATTGTACGATCAAGAATTTAGCACGAGGCAGTTTAATTTGGAGACCCAAATATGCTAATGCAGAACAGCACCCCCTATAGTTGCAAGAAGTTAATGCAACCGCTGAGTTAGATTTTTTAAATTAACGTTACTAGACATACAGTTTGCGTTACAGCCAGACTAGTGCCGCAATAATGGCGGACAAATGCGTTTACATTTTTCCACATAAATACGGAATAACATCATAAATAGCTCTTACTTTTGGACGAGCTTCCATCAGAATCTTGGGCAAGTGGTCCTTTGTCCAAAAGAATCGTTGCTTGGTTGTAAAACGTCGTCTTCAACTTCGGAATTAGCAGCTAACATTAGCTATGTGGCCACAACATGCCCAAATGTTCAAAGCGCAATACTAAGGAAATTCCGAAAATAGCAATATACTCGCATAAACTGATATAACTCGGTTTAAAATAACTTCGTTATGATGTTTCTAACACCTATATCGAATTAAATTACAGACGGATAAAGCTAAGGCCGATAACTGAGCGTTTCAAAATGCCATCCTGAGGTCTTGCTTTGCGCAATGACGAACGTCGAAAAGAGAGCTCCCTTCGTTCCTTGGCCTTTTATAAGCTCTGAGAACTACGTAGAAACTCCATTCCACTTCTCATTGGTTACTGACATCCAGGGGAAGGCGGGTGCAGTTCATGTCGACCCATAGGATACATACAGAGCTTTAAACTGATCTGAGAACAGAGCCTCGTTTTCAGACCTTCGCAGTTCCTGTCATGAATTTCGCTGCAGAAAGAGTTCTGGTTCACCCACAGACATAATTCAAACGGTTTTAGAAACTAGAGATTGTTTTCTATCCAATAGTAATAATAATATGCATATTGTACGAGCAAGAATTGAGTACGAGGCAGTTAAATGATAAATGTCCAAGTTGAAACAGCACCCCCTGTAGTGTCAAGAGGTTGTTTAAAATAAAGGGCTTTATTGGCATGGAAAACACATGTTAACATTGCCAAAGCAAGTGAAATAAATAACAAAAATTTACGGTAAACATTACGCTCACAAACATTGTTCTTCACTGGTTCCCTTTTCTTGTGGAAACAGGTCACAAATCTTGCTGCTGTGATGGCACACTGTGGTATTTTACCCAATAGATATGGGAGTTTATCAAGATTGGATTTGTTTTCAAATTCTTTGTGGGCCTGTGTAATCTGAGGGAAATATATGTCTCTAATATGGTCATAAATTTGGCAGGAGGTTAAGAAGTGCTGCTCAGTTTCTACCTCATTTTGTGGGCAGTGTGCACATAGCATGTCTTCTCTTGAGAGCCAGGTCTGCCTACGGCAGCCTTTCTCAATAGCAAGGCTATGCTCACTGAGTTTGTACATAGTCAAAACTTTCCTTAAATTTGGGTCAGTCACAGTGGTCAGGTATTCTGCCACTGTGTACTCTCTGTTTAGGGCCAAATAGCATTCTAGTTTGCTCAGTTTTTTTGTTAATTCTTTCCAATGTGTCAAGTAATTCTCCATTTTGTTTTCTCATGATTTGGTTGGGTCTAATTGTGTTCCTGTCCTGGGGCTCTGTGGGGTCCGTTTGTGTTTGTGAACAGAGCCCCAGGACGAGCTTGCTTAGGGGACTTTTCTCCAGGTTCATCTCTCTGTAGGTGATGGCTTTGTTATGGAAGGTTGGGAATCACTTCCTTTTAGGTGGTTGTAGAATTTATCGTCTCTTTTCTGGATTTTGATAATTAGCGTGTATCGGCCTAATTATGGTAAATTTGGTATTTGTCCCATTTTGTGAATTCTTGGTTGGTGAGTGGACCACAGACCTCACAACCATTAAGGACAATGGGTTCTATAACTGATTAAAGTAGTTTTGCCAGATCCTAATGTGTATGTCGAATTTTATGTTCCTTTCCAGTGATCCTGCCGACCAGGGACGGGTCTGAGGAGATATTTGTCTTCGCAGCTAGCCTAGCTGCTAGCCTAGCTGCTAGCCTTTTAAATTAATAAAAAATAGTTTTTAAATTAATAAAAAATAGTTCTACAAGCAGCAACAAGAAAATAGCTTCAAGTTTTTTGTCTAAATACTCATGGATTCTACTAACAAAAGAATGGATGACCTGACCAGAGAGGTCCAGGATCTGAAGAACAGTTTGCAGTACTCCCAGGGTCAGCTCGACGAGTTTAAACAGGAAAACAGCAAGATGACAGCAATCTGTAAGTCATTGAGAGAGGACATCAGTTTTGTGTGTGAATCCATGATAACAATGACGGAGGAATCAGATTATCTGAAGGAACAATCAAGGCGGAACAACATGGTTGTGGATGAAATTACAAAATCTCCACATGAGACCTGGATGGAGTCTTAGGACAAAGTGAGGGAAATGATCTCTGAGAAATTGAAGATGGACCACAGGAAGATTGAGGTGGAGCGTGCCCACCACCAGCCCAGGTGATAGGCCCAGGCCAATAGTGGTCAAGTTCCTGACGTTCAAGGACAAGGTAGCTGTTCTGGAAAGAGCCAAGATCTTGAGAGGAACGTATATCTTTCTCAACGAGGACTATCCTGAAGCTGTGCGCCAGAAGAGGAAAGAACTGATCCCAGCCATGAAAGCTGCCAGAGCACGTGGGGACATCGCTTGTTCACCATCCCTCCCCAAAGCCTGGAAAGGATGAGAGAGCCAAGCCTATGGGTTTGTAGCTTCAACCCTACAGCACACACACACACACACACACACACACACACACACACACACACACACACACACACACACACACACACACACACACACACACACACACACACACACACACACACACACACACACACACACACACACACACACACACACACACACACACACACACACACCAATTGATTAATGGACTGCTGAATGTATATTTTCTTCTGTTGCTTTGTTTGCTCTTTTCCATATTATGTCTATCTGATAAGCTACCCAAGAAAGGGCTGTAAAATAGCCCATATTAATATATGGAGCCTTAGAAATACGTTTCATGAAATCAATAACTTGCTGACATCAGATAACATTCATATATTAGCCATTTCTGAGACTCACTTAGATCATTAACATGATGCTACATCAGTAGCAATACAAGGATATAACATCTATAGAAGAGACAGGAATGTTTATGGTGGAGGAGTTGCTGTATATATTCAGAGCCATATCCCTGTGTTGCTTAGAGAAGATCTCATGTCAAGTGTTATTGAAGTGTTGTGGTTGCAGGTTCACTTGGAACATCTAAAGCCTTTTCTTTTGGGGCGTTGCTATAGGCCACCAAGTGCTAACAGTCAGTATCTAAATAATATGTGTGAAATGCTTTATAGTGTATGTGATGTAAACAGAGAAGTCAACTTTCTTGGGGACCTGAAAATTGACTGGTTTTCATCAAGCTGTCCGCTCAAGAGGAAGCGTCTTACTGTAACCAGTGCCTGTCATCTGGTTCAGGTTATTAGTCAACCTACCAGGGTGTTAACAGACACCACAGGAACAAGATCATCCACATGTATTGATCACATTTTTACTAATACCATAGAACTTTGTTCTAAAGCTGAATCCGTACCCATTGGATGCAGTGATCACAATACAGTGGCTATATCCAGGAAAGACAAAGTTCCAACAGCTGGGCCTAAAATAGTGTATAAGAGATCATACAAAATATTTTGCTGTGACTTTTATGGTTATAATGTTAAAAATATTTGTTGGTCTGATGTGATTAATAAGGAGCATCCATACACTACATTTGATGAATTTATGAAATTGCTTCTTTCAATTATCGATAAACATTCACCTGTTAGAACTGTTAAGGCTCCATGGATTGCTGAGGAATTGAAAAATGGTTGAAAGAGATGGGTCAAAAGGAGTGGCTAATAAGTCTGGCTGCACATCTGACTGGCTGACTAACTGCAAATTGAGAAACTATGTGACTAAACTCAACACAAAGAAGAAGAAACTGTATTATGAAGCCAAGATCAATGATATAAAGAATAATGGAAAAAACTTTGGAGTACTTTAAATGAAATTATGGGCAGAAAGACAAATTCAACTCCATCTTTGATCGAATCAGATGACTTATTCATCACAGAACCATTTGATGTTGCCATTTATTTGAATGATTATTTCATTGGCAAAGCGGGCAAACTTAGGCAGGAAACGAACAGAAACGAACAGTGAGCAATTGTATTCATGCATAAAAAAAAAAGTTTGTATTTTGTAAAGTTAGTGTGGGAGAGGTGGAAAAATTATTATTATCAATTAATAAGGACAAACCTCCTGGTATTGACAACTTAGATGGAAAGCTACTGAGGATGGTAGCTGAACAAGTTGAGGAGACTAAATTACTTGGCGCTACTTTAGATTGTAAACTGTCATGGGCAAAATACATGTATGTAGATTCAATGGTTGTAAATATGGGGAGAGGTCTAGCCATAATAAAGAGATGCTCTGCTTTCTTGACACCACAAATCCAGAACAAATTCAAGAAAACTTCCTTCCATCTCATATTGCTCAAATAAACAGCAAACCTGTATTATGTTTCACGTTAAAAATGTATGTAGTTCTGTCTTTGAGCTGTTCTTGTCTAATGATGTTCTGTATTATGTCATTCTGTATTATGTTTCACGTTTAGTGTGGACCCCAGGAAGAGTAGCTGCTGCTTTTGCAACAGCTAATGGGGATACTAATATAATACCAAATAGAAAACCCTTCTTGCCATGTCTCTCAGATCATTCACAGCTTTGTGGAAGTTGCCTGTGGCGCTGATGTTTAGGCCAAATTATGTATAGTTTTTTTGTGTGCTCTAGGGTAACGGTGTCTAGATGGAATTTGTATTAGTGGTCCTGGGAACTGGACCTTTTTTGGAACAACATTATTTTTGTCTTACTGAGATTTACTGTCAGGGCCCAGGTCTGACAGAATCTGTGCAGAAGATCTAGGTGCTGCTGTAGGCCCTCCTTGGTTATCATCTATATGCCCTCTCTCTGTGCATGGTATCTAGTATCTGTTATTGCCCCCTGGTCCAGTGTGTATCTGGGTCAGGTGAGTGAACCCAAGAGATACAGTGGACGGTTTGGGGCGTAGTCATTAGTATTCTCTGATCAGCTAATGAGCTCCCTTTGAATTCTTCCTCAACCTCTCGTCTCCTCTCCTATCTTCTCCTCTCCTCTTCTCTCTCCTCTCGTCTCCCCTCGTCTCGTCTCCTCCCGTCTCCTCTCGTCTCCTCCCGTCTCCACTCGTCTCCTCTCGTCTCCTCCTGTCTCCTCCTGTCTCCTCCCGTCTCCTCTCGTCTCCTCTCCTCCCGTCTCATCTCCTCTCTCCTCTCCTCTCCTCTCTCATATTCTCTCTTATCTCCTCTTCTCTCTCCTCTCGTCACCTCTCCTCTCCTCTCGCTCCTTTTCTCTCCCCTCCTCTTCTCTCCTCTCCTCTCGCTCCTCTTCTCTCCCCTCATCTCTCCTCTTGCTCCTCTCGTCTCCTCTTCTCTATCCTCTTCTCTCTCCTCTCGATTCATCTTCTCTTCCCTCTCATCTTCTCTCTCATCTCCAATCTCTCCTCTCGTCTCCTCTACCAGTATCATACATTATATTCATGATACATGCAGCAGTACCATAAATATGGCTGCATGTTCACCTCATAGCTCCAGAGTTGTGTCTCTCCCTGTGAGCGATGATAAATCTCCCCCTGCAGCATGGCCTATCAGGCCGAGGAGCGGTAAATTAAAGGTCCTAGACAATCACCCTGGCTCCCCGCTCTGCTAGTGATGGAGAGCACCCAGCACAGCCAATATCGCAAGTACAGGCCATATAACACCATACACCCACACAGGGATGCCACACCACACCACAAGCAATACCGCTGCCTGTCAGGCCTCACCACAAGCAATACCGCTGCCTGTCAGGCCTCAGCACAAGCAATACCACTGCCTGTCAGGCCTCAGCACAAGCAATACCGCTGCCTGTCAGAGCTCAGCACAAGCAATACCGCTGCCTGTCAGGCTTCACCAAAGGCAATACCGCTGCCTGTCAGGCCTCACCACAAGCAATACCGCTGCCTGTCAGGCTTCACCAAAGGTATTACCGCTGCCTGTCAGGCCTCACCACAGGCAATACCGCTGCCTGTCAGGCCTCACCACAAGAAATACCGCTGCCTGTCAGGCTTCACCACAAGCAATACCACTGCCTGTCAGACCTCACCACAGGCAATACCGCTGCCTGTCAGGCCTCACCACAGTCAATACCGCTGCCGTCAGGCCTCACCACAGTCAATACTGCTGCCTGTCAGACCTCACCACAGGCAATACCGCTGCCTGTCAGGCCTCACCACAGGCAATACCGCTGTCTGTCAGGCCTCAGCACAAGCAATATGGAACACACTGTCAACAGAACACACAGTCACTATAACACACAGTCAACAGAACACACAGTCACTATAACACACAGTCAACATAACACACAGGTAAGAGAACACACAGTCAATAGAACACACAGTCAACAGAACACATAGTCAATGGAACACACAGTCAATAGAACACACAGTCACTATAACACACAGTCAACAGAACACACAGTCAATAGGACACACAGTCACTAGAACACACAGTCAATAGAACACACAGTCACTATAACACACAGTCAACAGAACACACAGTCAATAGAACACACAGTCAACAGAACACACAGTCAACAGAACACACAGTCAATAGAACACACAGTCAACATAACACATAGTCATGGAACACACAGTCAACAGAACACAAAGTCACTAGAACACACAGTCAATAGAACACACTGTCAATAGAACACACAGTCACTAGAACACACAGTCAATAGAACACACAGTCAATAGAACACATAGTCAATGGAACACACAGTCAACAGAACACACTGTCAATAGAACACACAGTCAATAGAACACACAGTCAATAGAACACACAGTAAATAGAACACACAGATAAAAGAACACACAGTCAATAGAACACACAGTCAGTAAAACACACAGATACTAGAACACAGAGTCACCATAACACACAGTCACTATAACACACAGATACTAGAACACACAGTCAATAGAACACACAGTCAATAGAACACACAGTCAATGGAACACACAGATACTAGAACACACAGTCAATGGAACATACAATCACTAGAACACACAGTCAATAGAACATACAGATACTAGAACACACAGTCACTAGATGGATACGTCATTTCCGCTCACAACTTGTAGACGTGCTTCTGTGCTGTTTGTTGCTAAACTTACTTTGCTTCCTCCCAACTTTACGTTTTTTTACTTTATACTTACCTTTTAATATTTGTATTTTTTCATTCAACTTTTTCACCCCGGCCACTTTATCTGGACGTGGTTTGTCAGGACCTCCACCAGCCGAAGCTAAGTAATTACGTTAACATGATGCCTTCTAATTGCAGTCGCTGTACTCATAATATACAGGAGAATGATCGCCTTATGGCGAGGATAGCTGTGCTGCAAGCCCAGCTTCAGACGCAATCGTTAGGCAAGGGTAATTTCAGTGTAGGAAAGGATGAAACAGCGTCTGTGCCACCAATGAGCACAGATAGTAGTATAAATCCCCCCTGCATAGTCCGCACAGTCGGGCAATTTTCTCATGGCTTCTGGAGGGAAATGCTGTAGGAATGCTCAACCGGTGTCGCTCATCCAGCCGACAGAAACTTTCAACCAGCTCTCCCCATTAAGCAACGGGTCGGAGTCAAAGGCCGAGCCTTCTCTGGTCTCTACTCCTCCCGTTACGGGGTCTGAGATGCCGAAGCCTCCCACCATTAGCTCTGACAAATTGAAAACCCTAGTCATTGGTGACTGCATTACCCGTAGTATTAGACTTAAAACAATACATCCAGCGATCATACACTGTTTACCAGGGGACAGGGTTTAGGCTAATCTGAAGATGGTGCTGGCTAAAGCTAAAACTGCTGAGTGTAGAGAGTATAGGGTTATTGTTATACATTTCGGCACCAACGACGTTAGGATGAAACAGTCAGAGGTCACCAAGTGCAAAATAGCTTCAGCGTGTAAATCAGCTGGAAAGATGTGTGGGCATTGAGTAGTTTCTCTGGCCACCTCCCAGTTAGGGGGGTTGATGAGCTCTACAGCAGAGTCTCACAACTCAATCACTGGTTGAAAACTGTTTTCTGCCCCTCCCAAAAGATAGAATTTGTAGATAATTGACCCTCTTTCTGGGGCTCACCCACAAACAGGACCAAGCCTGGCCTGCTGAGGAGTGACGGACTCCATCCTAGCTGGAGGGGTGCTCTCATCTTATCTACGAACATAGACAGGGCTCTAACTCCTCTAGCTCCACAATGAAATAGGGTGCAGGCCAGGCTGCAGGCTGTTAGCCAGCCTGCCAGCTTAGTGGAGTCTGCCACTAGCACAGTCAGTGTAGTCAGCTCAGCTATCCCCATTGAGACCGTGTCTGTGCCTCGATCTAGGTTGGGCAAAACTAAACATGGCCGTGTTCGCCTTAGCAATCTCACTGGAATAAAGACCTGTTCCATTCCTGCCATTATTGAAAGAGATTGTGATATCTCACATCTCAAAATAGGGCTACTTAATGTTAGATCCCTCACTTCCAAGGAAGTTATAGTCAATGATCTAATCACTGATCATAATTTTGATGTGATTGGCCTGACTGAAACATGGCTTAAGCCTGAGGAATTTACTGTATTTAATGAGGCCTCACCTCCTGGTTACACCAGTGACCATATCCCCCGCGCATCCCACAAAGGAGGAGGTGTTGCTAACATTTATGATAGCAAATTTCAATTTACAAAAAAAGAAACAGCGTTTTCGTCTTTTGAGCTTCTAGTCATGAAATCTATGCAGCCTACTCAATCACTTTTTATAACTACTGTTAACAGGCCTCCTGGGCCATATACAGCGTTCCTCTCTGAGTTCCCTGAATTCCTATCGAACGTTGTATTCATGGCAGATAATATTCTAATTTTTGGGGACTTTAATATTCACATGGAAAAGTCCACACACCCACTCCAAAAGGCTTTCAGAGCCATCATCGACTCAGTGGGTTTTGTCCAACATGTCTCCGGACCTACTCACTGCCACAGTCATACTCTGGACCTAGTTTTGTCCTGTGGAATAAATGTTGTGGATCTTAATGTTTTTCCTCATAATCCTTGTCTATTGGACCACCATTTTATTACGTTTGCAATCGCAACAAATAATCTGCTCAGACCCCAACCAAGGATCATCAAAACCCGTGCTATAAATCCTCGGACAACCCAAAGATTCCTAGATGCCCTTCCAGACTTCCTCCACCTACCCAAGGATGTCAGAGTACAAAAATCAACCTTGCGTAATACCCTAGATGCAGTCGCACCCTAAAAACAAAAAACATTTGTCATAAGAAACTAGCTCCCTGGTATATAGAAAATACCCGAGCTCTGAAGCAAGCTTCCAGAAAATTGGAACAGAAATGATGCTACAACAAACTGGAAGTCTTCCGACTAGCTTGGAAAGACAGTACCGTGCAGTATCGAAGAGCCCTCACTGCTGCTCGTTCCAACTTAATTGAGGAAAATAAGAACAATCCAAAATGTATTTCTGATACTGTCGCAAAGCTAACTAAAAAGCAGCATTCCCCAAGAGAGGATGGCTTTCACTTCAGCAGTGATAAATTCATTAACTTCTGACGAAAAGATCATGATCATTAGAAAGCAAATGACGGACTCCTCTTTAAATCTGTGTACTCCTCCAAAGCTCAGTTGTCCTGAATCTGCACAACTCTGCCAGGACCTAGGATCAAGGGAGACACTCAAGTTTTTTAACACTATATCTCTTGACACATTGATGAAAATTATCATGGACTCTAAACCTTCAAGCTGCATACTGGACCCTACTCCAACTAAACTACTGAAAGAGCTGCTTTCTGTGCTCGGCCCTCCTATGTTGAACATAATAAATGGCACTCTATCCACCGGATGTGTACCAAACTCACTAAAAGTGACAGTAATAAAGCCTCTCTTGAAAAAGCCAAACCTATACCCAGAAAATATTTTAAAAACTATCGGCCTATATCGAATCTCGCCTTCCTCTCAAAAAAAAATGTAAAGCTGTTGCACAGCAACTCATTGCCTTCCTGAAGACAAACAATGTATACGAAACGCTTCAGTCTGGTTTTAGACCCCATCATAGCACTGAGACTGCACACATGAAGGTGGTAAATTACCTTTTAATGGCGTCAGAGGCTCTGCATCTGTCCTCATGCTCCTAGACCTTAGTGCTGCTTTTGATACCATCGATCACAACATTCTTTTGGAGAGATTGGAAACCCAAATTGGTCTACATGGACAAGTTCTGGTCTGGTTTAGATCTTATCTGTCAGAAAGATATCAGTTTGTCTCTGTTGATGGTTTGTCCTCTGACAAATCAACTGTACATTTCGGTGTTCCTCAAGGCTTCGTTTTAGGACCACTATTGTTTTCACTATATATTTACCCTCTTGGTGATGTAATTCGGAAACATAATGTTAGCTTTCACTGCTATGCGGACGACACACAGCTGTACATTTCGATGAAACATGGTGAAGCCCCAAAATTGCCCTCACTGGAAGCCTGTGTTTCAGGGAGGAAACACAGGCTTTGTGTTGTAAACAGAGATGCTGGTTCTAGGTCCCAAGAAACAAAGAGATCCTCTGTTGAATCTGACAATTTATCTTGATGGTTGTGCAGTCGTCTCAAATAAAACTCGTTACTCTGGACCCTGATCTCTCTTTTGACGAACATATCAAGACTGTTTCAAGGACAGCTTTTTTCTATCTACGTAACATTGCAAAAAGCAGAAACTTTCTGTCCAAAAATGATGCAGAAAAAATTCATCCATGCTTTTCTCACTTCTAGTTTAGACTACCGCAATGCTCTACTTTCCAGCTACCCGGATAAAGCACTAAATAAACTTCAGTTAGTGCTAAACACGGCTGCTAGAATCTTGACATGAACCAAAAAAATTATCATATTACTCCAGTGCTAGCCTCTCTACACTGGCTTCTTGTTAAGGCAAGGGCTGATTTCAAGGTTTTACTGCTAACCTACAAAGAATTATATGGGCTTGTTCCTACCTATCTTTCCGATTTGGTCCTGCCGTACATACCTACACGTACGCTACGGTCACAAGACGCAGGCCTCCTTACTGTTCCTAGAATTTCTAAGCAAACAGCTGGAGGCAGGGCTTTCTCCTATAGATTTTTAGACTATTCAATTTTTATGGAATATTCTGCCTATCAATGTGAGAGACACAGACTCGGTCTCAACCTTTATGTCTCCATTGAAGACTCATCTCTTCAGTAGGTCCTATGATTGAGTGTAGTCTGGCCCAGGAGTGTGAAGGTGAACGGAAAGGCACTGGAGCAACGAACTGCTCTTGCTGTCTCTGCCTGGCCAGTTCCCCTCCCTCCACTGCGATTCTCTGCCTCTAACCCTATTACAGGGGCTGAGTCACTGGCTTACTGGTGCTCTTCCATGCCGTCCCTAGGAGGGGTGCGTCACTTGATTGGATTGAGTCACTGACGTGATCTTCCTGTCCGGGTTGGCACCCCCCCTTTTGTTTGTGCTGTGGGGGAGATCTTCATTGGCTATACTCGGCCTTGTCTCAGGATAGTAAGTTGGTGGTTGAAGGTATCCCTCTAGTGGTGTGGGTACTGTGCTTTAGCAAAGTGGGTGGGGTTATATCCTGCCTGTTTGGCCCTGTCAGGGGTAACGTCGGACTGGGCCACAGTGTCTCCCGACCCCTCCTGTCTCAGCCTCCAGTATTTATGCTGCAATAGCTTGTGTCGGGGGGCTAGTGTCAGTCTGTTATATCTGGAGTATTTATCCTGTCTTATCCGGTGTCCTGTGTGAATTTAAGTATGCTCTCTCTAATTCTCTCTCCCCTTTTCTCTCTCTCTCTCTCTCTCTCTTTCTTTCTTTCTTTCTCTTTCTTTCTTTCTTTCTCTTTCTTTCTTTCTTCCTCTCTCTCGGAGGACCTGAGCCCTAGGATCATGCCTCGGGACTACCTGGCCTGATGACTCCTTGCTGTCCCCAGTCCACCTGGTCGTGCTGCTCCTCCAGTTTTAACTGTTCTGCCTGAGGCTATGGAACCCTGACCTGTTCACCGGACGTGCTATCTGACCCAGACCTGCTGTATTCAACTCTCTAGAGACAGCAGGAGCATTAGAGATAATCTGAATGATCGGCTATGAAAAGCCAACTGACATTTACTCCTGAGGTGCTGACCTGTTGCACCCTCTACAACCACTGGGATTTAAATTATTTTACCCTGCTGGTCATCTATGAACATTTGAACATCTTGGCCATGTTCTGTTATAATCTCCACCCAGCACAGCCAGAAGAGGACTGGCCACCCCTCATAGGCTGGATCCTCTCTAGGTTTCTTCCTAGGTTCTGGCCTTTCTAGGGAGTTTTTCCTAGCCACCGTGCTTCTACGCCTGCATTGCTTGCTGTTTGGGGTTTTAGGCTGGGTTTCTGTACAGCATTTTGTGAAATCAGCAGATGTAAGACGAGCTTTATAAATAAATTTGATTTATAGAACACACAGTCAACAGAACAAACAGACACTAGAACACACAGTCAGTAGAACACACAGTCAACAGAACAAACAGACACTAGAACACACAGTCAGTAGAACACACAGTCAACAGAACAAACAGACACTAGAACACACAGTCAGTAGAACACACAGTCAATTGAACACACAGTCATTAGATCACACAGTCAATGAAACACACAGTCAATTGGAAACTAGATGGAGCTGGCTATCCTGGTTACCCTCTCATCTCAGTCAGATTTAAACCTAGGTGGAGCTGGTTACCCTCTCATCTCAGTCAGATTTAAACCTAGGTGAAGCTGGTTATCCTCTTGTCTCGGTCAGATTTAAACCTAGGTGAAGCTGGTTACCCTGGTTACCCTCTCATCAGTCAGATTTAAACCTAGGTGGAGCTGGTTACCCTCTCATCTCAGTCAGATTTAAACCTAGGTGAAGCTGGTTATCCTCTTGTCTCGGTCAGATTTAAACCTAGGTGGAGCTGGTTACCCTGGTTACCCTCTCATCAATCAGATTTAAACCTAAGTGGAGCTGGTTATTCTCTCATCGCAGTCAGATTTAAACCTAGGTGGAGCTGGTTACCCTGGTTACCCTCTCATCAGTCAGATTTAAACCTAAGTGGAGCTGGTTACCCTCTCATCTCGGTCAGATTTAAAGCTAGTTGGACATGGTTACCGTGGTTACCCTCTCATCTCAGTCAGATTTAAAGCTAGTTGGACCTGGTTACCGTGGTTACCCTCTTGTCTCAGTCTCCATGTCACTCCTGTCTCAGTCTCAGATCAGCAGCCAGCCAGACGTAGCACCAATTCTACAGTGATGTGATTATCATTCACATATCAGACAGGATTCGCTTTGGGTCCAGCCACCTAGCTATCTTTTATCTACAGAAACTTCAGCTGTCCTGAGCTATATTTCATCAGACACTCCATCACACGTTACCCCTTTGTCCCCATCTTTCCATGTCTTTCTCAATCCCCATCTTTTTCTCTCCCTATATCTGTCTGTTTGTCTCTCATTCTCTCTCTCTCTCTATCTCTCATTCGCACTCCATCTCAAATTCTCACTCCTGATTGGACAAAGCAGCCACCACCCGTTTTGAAATATTCACATCAAAACACGTAAATATACTTTTCTGATAACATGGGATCTGCACCGGCCCATAGATCATAATATCTACAAAGCTAACACATGGACTTGTTTTAAAATGGTCATAAAATGCATCATTTGGCCATCTGATTTCGAATTTTAGGAGGCCTGTCGGTATTAAAAAATATATAAAACAATTATTTGATGGAACATTGAATTTGGCCATTACTGCTACAACTCATAGAAACGCATTGAATAAAACATTTGTACGTGGCAAAACATAAAGTCAAAAAATAAAGGATAAGGAATAAGGTTTTGAAGTTGCTGTCCTATATCTGAGAGATACAACCTCCTCTCAGGAGGTTCCGGACTGTGGACCGTCTCAGGAGGTTCCGGACTGTGGACCGTGTCAGGAGGTTCCGGACTGTGGACCGTCTCACGAAGTTCCGGACTGTGGACCGTCTCAGGAGGTTCCGGACTGTGGACCGTCTCACGAGGTTCCGGACTGTGGACCGTCTCAGGAGGTTCAGGACTGTGGACCGTCTCAGGAGGTTCCGGACTGTGGACATTCTCAGGAGGTTCCGGACTGTGGACCGTCTCAGGAGGTTCCGGACTGTGGACCGTCTCACGAAGTTCCGGACTGTGGACCGTCTCAGGAGGTTCAGGACTGTGGACAGTCTCAGGAGGTTCCGGACTGTGGACAGTCTCAGGAGGTTCCGGACCGTGGACAGTCTCAGGAGGTTCAGGACCGTGGACCGTCTCAGGAGGTTCCGGACCGTGGACCGTCTCAGGAGGTTCCGGACCGTGGACCGTCTCAGGAGGTTCCGGACCGTGGCCGACTCAGGAGGTTCCGGACCATGGACCGTCTCAGGAGGTTCAGGACCGTGGACCGTCTCAGGAGGTTCCGGACCGTGGACCGTCTCAGGAGGTTCCGGACCGTGGACCGTCTCAGGAGGTTCCGGACCGTGGACCGTCTCAGGAGGTTCCGGACCGTGGGCCGACTCAGGAGGTTCCGGACCATGGACCGTCTCAGGAGGTTCCGGGCCACGGATCATCACTGCAGGCTTCGTGCCATGGATCATCACTGGAGGCTTCGGGCCATTGATCATCACTGAAGGCTTCGGGCCATGGATCATCACTGGAGGCTTCGGGCCATGGATCATCACTGGCGGCTTCAGGCCATGGATCATCACTGGAGGCTCCGGGCCATGGATCACTGGAGGCTTCGGGCCATGGATCATCACTGGCGGCTTCGGGCCATGGATCATCACTGGAGGCTCCGGGCCATTTTACATTTACATTTAAGTCATTTAGCAGACGTTCTTATCCAGAGCGACTTACAAATTGGAAAGTTCATACATATTCATCCTGGTCCCCCCGTGGGGAATGAACCCACAACCCTGGCGTTGCAAGCGCCATGCTCTACCAACTGAGCCACACGGGGCCATGGATCATCACTGGAGGCTTCGGGCCATGGATCATCACTGGAGGCTTCGGACCATGGATCATCACTGGAGGCCGGGTGCATGGAGCTGGCACAGGATATACTGGACCGTGGAGGCGCACTGGAGGTCTGGAGTGTAGAGCTGGCACAATGCGTCCTGGCTGGATGCTCACTTTAGCCCGGCAAGTGCGGGGCGCAGGCACAGGATGCACTGGGCTGTGAAGGTGCACTGGCGACACAGTGCGTAAAGCAGGCGCAGGATATCCTGGACCGAGGAGGCGCACTGGAGACCAGGAGCGCTGAGCCGGCACAACCCGTCCTGGCTGTATGCTCACTTTCGCACGGCAAGTGGGAGTAGCTGGCACAGAACGCACCAGGCTGTGGATGCGCACTGGAGACACATTGCGTATCTCCGCAAAACATGGTCCCTGAATGGTCACACGCTCCTTAAAGCGAGTGCGGGGAGTTGGCGCTGGTCTGAAACCTGGCTCCGTCAACCACCCCGTGTGCCTCCCCCAAAACAAATTTGGGGCTGCCTCTCGTGCTTGCGTCGTGTCCTTGATTCCTGGTTTCGTCGCCGTTCCTCTCTCGCTGTCTCCACCTGCTCCCATGGAAGGCGATCCTTTCCGGCCTGGATCTCCTCCCATGTCCAGGATCCTTTACCGTCTAATATATCCTTCCATGTCCAGGATTTCTGCTCCTCCAGGCCACGCTGCTTGGTCCTTTGGTGGTGGGATCTTCTGTTACGCTCGTTGATAGATGAAGACCAAGGTGCAGCGTGGTAGGCGTACATCATTCCTTTATTAATGAACACCAAGAAAAGAAAAAAAAATACAAACGAGCGTAAAGCTCTGTAGCGCTAAACAGCAACAATACAAAAACAAAGAAATAGACAAACTAGAATGCCCACCCAAATCACACCCTGACCTAACCAAATAGAGAAATAAAAAGGCTCTCTAAGGTCAGGGCATGACACATGGTCTCTTTTTTGCTTTCTTGAGTAAGGCAGCTCCAAAATGCCGATGTTTCAGCCTAGCTCAGTGCTTTCTGTGGTGGTGGGACAGCCAGCGGAAAATACAGAGAGTAGGGGTTGGTAATGTTCTCTAGTTGCGCCGTGATTGGCTCAGTGTTCTGTCACTCATGGGGACAATACGTCACCTCAAAATCTATAGGTAGAGCTAAACAATTCAAGCCACTTGGTTGCTGCCGTAGAGTTACATTAGAAGTGCCCATCCAAGAAGGCTCAAGGTCATTAGCCACAGATAAATTACGTCAAATCATGTTATATCTACCATAGCTTTGATTGGACTGCTCATGTCAACATCATACTTTCAAAATCTTAGCTAGCAAGCTAGCAGTCATCATCATGAATCAAGTCGACAATCTACTGGCAAATTCTTTTCAATCCTTGTTATATGAAGATAAATTATAAAGAGAAATGATAGATAAAACGTATTGGTGCTCATCGGCTATTAGACATAAACATTACACAACAAGTTGGAAATCGCAAATTCAACAATGAGTGGTTTGGAAGGAAACTCTGGCCTCTGTCTAGAGCTCTGACCTGAAGATCCCTGACGTCATGTTCAAGCTTGTTTTTTTCAGAATTACCAGTTGTCGTGAAATCACCATAAATCCAGAGAATGACAAACTTTGATGATAAAGTTTAATGACAGAATTTGCCCACGAAGGACCGCCGTGCCACCTTCCTGTTCAAGTGAGCACAGCACAACAAGGTGAGTCCAACAATGTCTTGTATGCTGCTGCATAAATTATGTAATATGCCAGGGAGATATGTATACTGTAGCTAAGAAAGTAATACTAAGTGTATGTTGTGTAGTAAGCAGTTACAGTAGTAGCCCATGTGCCTCACCCTAATAATTTGGTCCCTTTCCTCCTCCTAATTTAGCCTACTGTTCTGACTTGGTGGTGCACATGTAGCCTATAGCCTTAGGGAAATGTCATCATTGAATATTGTAAGAGCTTTCATTGTCTGTTTATATGCCCCTTTCATTATCCTACGGTTCTGACTTGGTGTACAGGGAGAATACTGTACTAACGGCCCATGTTCTGAATTCTGTTGCTGTACATTTCAAAAGTGCTGAACAAATAGTTATATTGACTTCGTCCGTCCTAGCTCGTTCATTAATGTCTTAATCGAAATTACGGATTGCCTCTTATCAGTTCGTCGTCCCCTTATGCCATAGTTTGGACACCTCAATTGTCAGTAGAAGCCACATTTGTTTAAGCAAGTCAGCTATTTCAGCTTGTTTTTTTTAAAAGGCTGTGAACTGTGAACTGTTTCACTGCCAGACAAGGCTCCGCTGATAGTACATCTTCTTTTATTTAATCAAAATGACGCCGAACAAAACAATAAACACTACAAAAACAACCCGTGAAGCTCAAAGGCTATGTGCCCTAAACAAAGTCAACTTCCCACAAAGACAGGTGGAAAAAAGGGCTACCTAAGTACGGTTCTCAATCAGAGACAACGATAGACAGCTGCCTCTGATTGAGAACCACACCCGGCCAAACACAAAGAAATAGAAAACATAGAAATAAAGAAACTAGAATGACCACCCTAGTCACACCCTGGCCTAACCAAAATAGAGAATAAAAGCCTCTCTATGGCCAGGACGTGACACATGGTGCTGAATAGAAAGCTCTGTTGGGACAGCTTTCTGTAGTCCTTAACAGTTTGTAGGCACTGTTTGTCACCATTATAGTGCAATTAATGTGTTGTGTTGTGTTGTGTTGTGTTGTGTTGTGTTGTGTTGTGTTGTGTTGTGGTTTTGCTGACATGCATCTGACAATTTTGGGGTGAATTTGTCCCACCAAGATTTACATGCTAAAATCTTCACTGATCTGGACATTCTGAGAAGACCTCTACTAAATAAGGACGTCCGTGACAGAGACTTCAGAGGACTGCCGTAAAGTTCGTGGATGTCGTAGAGCTAAACAAGTTCATGAGAGTCTCATCTTTCGATGGTGGTGACTTATTCATTTTTCGTTAAAACAGTTTGGGTTTTACAGACAATTTCATGATTATTTTCTTGTCCGGATCCTCTCATGTGTAGAAAGCCCCATGACGTCAGTGATCTACAGGTCGGAAAGTCTGAGTTCTAGAAAGAGGCCACAGTTCCCGACTTGGAATTCCGAGTTGGATGATCGTTCAAAAATATTTTTTGTTTTTTCAGAGTTCCTAGTTGTCTTGAACTCACTGAAGTCGGAAGTTGGAGATTTCCGAGTTCGAAGTTCCCGGTTGTTTTGAACACGGCATAACATCAGCCTTTTGCTGGGGAAGAAAATCAATGTGACATCCAATGTGAAATATTATAAGCGCTTAAATGGATTTCGTTTTGTTTACTTGCCCTGTCAGGATCCAAAAGGTGTCCCTGTCCTATAGCCAGCCATCAAAGACTAAGTTTATCTTCTCTCCCCAGACCAACTTCTCCATCACCCCTCACTTAGGTTTCCCCTTCATTCTAGAATTATAGTGATTAGAAGTGACAGTCCCATTCAAACCAATAGAGATAAAGGCTAATTGAGAATGCATTGTCTCAATGAGATAGATGGATAGATGACGTTATTGACTTGTCTAATCCAGGGTGACTTGGCTCAGTCATTACCTGTCTAAGAGCTGTGTGATGTGATGTCAGGGAAGGAACGGTGTGTCTTTCTGAAGGTTGAGACAGTAAGTGAGGTGACACACTCTGTGTTCTTGCTGAGGGATGTGAAGACGGTGCACTGTGATTGGAGGTAATTAGAATCCCTGCCAAGCAACGAAAGACACACACACACACACACACACACACACACACACACACACACACACACACACTGTCAGGGAGTTAATTTGAGCAACATACTCATTACCATGGCTTTATCAAATATATTAAGTCACACAAAACAATCATAACAAAGAAACCATTTTTATTGAACCTCAAGTTGCATTTTACATTTTAGTAATATAGCAGAGACTCTTACCCAGAGCTACATGCTACTTGTTTAAATGCCTTGCTCAAGGGTACATTGACAGATGTTTCCTTTCGGTTACTGGCCCAATGCTCTTATCCGCTAGCCTACCCCTGCAGCTCCAGTTGCCTTCCAAGATTGTCTGAATATATTTTGCAGATCCAGTTTGCTTCCTTGTAATATAAAGCTTCTCTGCCATAATGTGCTGACTGGAGCATTTCAGCCCCATTCTGAGTTAGAAACAGCTGGTATAGAGCTGTAGTTGTGCTGACGGATACCAGTCCCAGACACTGGGAACACTCCAATACTGCTGACTGGTAGAGTATAAAAGTTTATAAGATTGGCAAGGCGATATGTTCGTCATCTCAGCTATACAAAGGCGTGAAAGGAATACCTAGGATAGGATAAAGTAATCCTTCTGACCCCCCCCCCCCCTTAAAAGATTTAGATGCACTATTGTAAAGTGGTTGTTCCACTGGATGTCATAAGGTGAATGCACCAATTTGTAAGTCGCTCTGGATAAGAGCGTCTGCTAAATGACTTAAATGTAAATGTAAATGAAAGCATTCTTGACTGTCCTGATAGCTCACATCACTCAGTCGACTCGACGGGAAAGTATTTTTGAAGGCCTGGTGATTTGGTTGTTGGATACATCTCAATCTATAATTAAGATTGTATCTTTTAAGATGTATTTTATTTTTACACCAAGTGTTTAATGTCAGCCCGGGACTAAAACTCCCAAAATCCCAAGCCAAGGCAACAGTGGAAAAAATGAAAACGCCAGGAAGGAAGAAACCAAACATAATTTCTGATTGACCTGCGTGCAATCATCCACCTATAACATCCTCCCTATCTACCACAGAGGTAAATAGACTGTAAGAATGTCATCCTCCCCATCTACCACAGAGGTAAATAGACTGTAAGAATGTCATCCTCCCCATCTACCACAGAGGTAAATAGACTGTAAGAATGTCATCCCCCCCATCTACCACAGAGGTAAATAGACTGTGAGAATGTCATCCTCCCCATCTACCACAGAGGTAAATAGACTGTAAGAATGTCATCCTCCCCATCTACCACAGAGGTAAATAGACTGTAAGAATGTCATCCTCCCCATCTACCACAGAGGTAAATAGACTGTGAGAATGTCATCCTCCCCATCTACCACAGAGGTAAATAGACTGTGAGAATGTCATCCTCCCCATCTACCACAGAGGTAAATAGACTGTAAGAATGTCATCCTCCCTATCTTCCACAGAGGTAAATAGACTGTAGGAATGTCATCCTCCCCATCTACTACAGAGGTAAATAGACTGTAAGAATGCCATCCTCCCCGTAATCTACTGGGCAACCAGTCAATATCCTTTGTAAATAGTGTGACATTTTATTTTGTCTGAGTCATGGATCAAAGATCAGAGACTGAGGGTTGATTGATGGAGTGTGTCAGAGAGAGATAGAGAGTGAGAGACAAGGCAAGAAGGGCATTCTATGCCATCAAAAGGAACATAAATTTCAACATACCAATTAGGATCTGGCTAAAAATACTTGAATCAGTCATAGAGCCCATTGCCCTTTATGGTTGTGAGGTCTGGGGTCCGCTCACCAACCAAGATTTCACAAAATGGGACAAACACCAAATTGAGACTCTGCATGCAGAATTCTGCAAAAATATCCTCCGTGTACAACGTAGAACACCAAATAATGCATGCAGAGCAGAATTAGGCCGATACCCACTAATTATCAAAATCCAGAAAAGAGCCGTTAAATTCTACAACCACCTAAAAGGAAGCGATTCCCAAACCTTCCATAACAAAGCCATCACCTACAGAGAGATGAACCTGGAGAAGAGTCCCCTAAGCAAGCTGGTCCTAGGGCTCTGTTCACAAACACAAACACACCCCACAGAGCCCCAGGACAACAGCACAATTAGACCCAACCAAATCATGAGAAAACAAAAAGATAATTACTTGACACATTGGAAAGAATTAACAAAAAAACAGAGCAAACTAGAATGCTATTTGGCCCTAAACAGAGAGTACACAGTGGCAGAATACCTGACCACTGTGACTGACCCAAACTTAAGGAAAGCTTTGACTATGTACAGACTCAGTGAGCATAGCCTTGCTATTGAGAAAGGCCGCCGTAGGCAGACATGGCTCTCAAGAGAAGACAGGCTATGTGCTCACTGCCCACAAAATGAGGTGGAAACTGAGCTGCACTTCCTAACCTCCTGCCCAATGTATGACCATATTAGAGAGACATATTTCCCACAGATTACACAGATCCACAAAGAATTTGAAAACAAATCCAATTTTGATAAACTCCCATATCTACTGGGAGAAATTCCACAGTGTGCCATCACAGCAGCAAGATTTGTGACCTGTTGCCACAAGAAAAGGGCAACCAGTGAAGAACAAACACCATTGTAAATACAACCCATATTTATGCTTATTTATTTTAACTTGTGTGCTTTAACCATTTGTACATTGTTACAACACTGTATATATATAATATAACATTTGTAATGTCTTTATTGTTTTGAAACTTCTGTATGTGTAATGTTTACTGTTAATTTGTATTGTTTATTTCACTTTTGTATAATATCTACCTCACTTGCTTTGGCAATGTTAACACATGTTTCCCATGCCAATAAAGCCCCTTGAATTGAATTGAATTGAGAGAGATGTGTAATGTTTACTGTTAATTTTTATTGTTTATTTCACTTTTGTATATTATCTACCTCACTTGCTTTGGCAATGTTAACACATGTTTCCCATGCCAATAAAGCCTATTGAATTGAATTGAATTGAGAGACACAGACAGAGAGATGTGGGGAGAGAGAGAGAGAGAGAGAGAGAGAGAGAGGTAAAGCCCCTTGAGAATTGAATTGAATTGAGAGAGAGAGAGAGAGAGGGGGGGGGGGGGGATGTGGGGAGAGAGAGAGAGAGAGAGAGAGAGAGAGAGAGAGAGAGATAGATAGATAGATAGATAGATAGATAGATAGATAGATAGATAGATAGATAGATAGATAGATAGATAGATAGATAGATAGATAGATAGATAGATAGATAGATAGATAGATAGATAGATAGATAGATAGATAGATAGATGATAGATAGATAGATAGATAGATAGATATCACAGCAGCAAGATTTGTGACCTGTTGCCACAAGAAAAGGGCAACCAGTGAAGAACAAACACCATTGTAAATACAACCCATATTTATGCTTATTTATTTTAACTTGTGTGCTTTAACCATTTGTACATTGTTACAACACTGTATATATATAATATAACATTTGTAATGTCTTTATTGTTTTGAAACTTCTGTATGTGTAATGTTTACTGTTAATTTGTATTGTTTATTTCACTTTTGTATAATATCTACCTCACTTGCTTTGGCAATGTTAACACATGTTTCCCATGCCAATAAAGCCCCTTGAATTGAATTGAATTGAATTGAATTGAATAGATAGATAGATAGATAGATAGATAGATAGATAGATAGATAGATAGATAGATAGATAGATAGATAGATAGATAGATAGATAGATAGATAGATAGATAGATAGATATATGGGGGGAGAAAGAGAGACGTGAAAAGAGAGAGTGAGATGCTTTTCAGAAAGATGAAGAGGAACAGCAGCATACTGTCTGTACGGTGACACAGCAGCTTTCTAAATTACTGACTGAGCTCGTCTATTCAGCTGTGAGATAAAAACGTTCACTTTGACATCTTCACGCTACCAAAACTTCAACATCTTTGAGACTGTTTATAATAAATAATAAGTGATTCCAAACAAAACAGTCAATAAAATATGAATTGTTTGTTTGTTTGTTTGTTTACTTTACACTCTTACCAGCCCTGTCCTAATGGTCTTAACAGCTGATTAAAACCAAATGTTTTTGTGACAACACAAGCACACTATAAGTCCAAGTGGTCCACTCTCAATACAACCAAACCTTTAGTTGCAAATCCAAATTAGGTTCAAGACTGGGTTATTTTCGTCAACTGCCAAGATGGGGACCAGCAGGCTGTATTTAATAGAATTAGCTGAACATGGAGAAGTGGTATGGATTGATAGAGTGCTCCCCAGGCTGCTAGGCCATACATCTGCCCGTAGCCCAGGGCCCACAGTGGACCGAGAGCTTATTGATCAGACTCTCTCTGAATGGCACCATGTACGATAATACCTCTGTGCCTCCACGATGACAACCAAACGGGACTGTTGTAGATCAACTTAAATGAATCTATTCAAGTTAACAAGTCAGCCATTTGTAAAAAAAACAGGAGTTGCTATCTCTATATTTCTCTGCATTCCTTTAGTCATAAACTGTTAGACAGTACTTGTCATTATATATGCATAAGATTAACATTAGCAAGGATATCTTCAGCCCGACAACAAAGGCTTGGTCCAGCGTATGGCCTAGAAGATATTCCTATGTTGTTCCTAGTTAAATCTGATGCATTTACATTTATAGTGCTCATCACATTATCCTTATATACGTTATCCCTGTCACAATCAGCATTATCCACTCAACGTTATCCCTGTGTGACGTTCAGCAGTTGTAGCCCAGGTACTGACTGTGACACTGGCCCTCGGCGGTGCAATCCGAGCATCCGGCACCATATGGCTTTGGGCTGCCCCCGAAACTAGAAT
Organism: Salvelinus alpinus; assembly: GCF_045679555.1. Lineage (NCBI taxonomy): Eukaryota > Metazoa > Chordata > Actinopteri > Salmoniformes > Salmonidae > Salvelinus > Salvelinus alpinus. Next base: position 9,937,672 of record NC_092088.1, on the reverse strand, counting down.
ATGCATATAATTGTCAGATTAGGATAGAAAACACTCGAAAGTTTCCAAAACTGTCAAAATTTTGTCTGTGAGTTTAACAGAACTGATATTGCAGGCTAAAACCTGAGGAAAATCCAATCAGGAAGTACCTCTGTTTTTGAAACCTCTCTGTTCTTATGCATCCCTATCACCCATGTAAAGGGATATCAACCAGATTCCTTTTTCTATGGCTTCCATAAGGTGTCAACAGCCTTTAGACATAGTTTCAGGCTTTTATTTTGAAAAATGAGCGAGAACGATCACATTGCATAAGTGGATAGGTGGGGGCTCTCAGAGTGAGTTTTGCGCAACAGAGAAAGGCGGCCATTGTTACTCCCGGTCCTATTGAAAAACCAACACTCCCGGTTGATATATTATCGAATAGATATTTGAAAAACAACCTGAGGATTGATTATAAAAAAACGTTTGACATGTTTCTGTGGACATTATGGATATTATCTGGAATTTTCGTCTGCATTGTCGTGACCGCTCTTTCCTGTGGATTTCTGAGCATAACGCACCAAACGAACGGAGGTATTTGGATATAAAAATAATCTTAATGGAACAAAAGGAACATTTGTTGTCTAACTGGGAGTCTCGTGAGTGAAAACATCCGAAGATCATCAAAGGTAAACGATTAATTTGATTGCTTTTCTGATTTTCGTGACCAAGTTACCTGATGCTAAGTGTACTTAATGTTTTGTCGAGCGATCGATAAACTTACATAAACGCTTGTATTGCTTTCGCTGTAAAGCATAATTTCAAAATCTGAGACGACAGGTGGATTAACAAAAGGCTAAGCTGTGTTTTGCAATATTGCACTTGTGATTTCATGAATATGAATATTTTCTAGTAATATTATTTGACTGTGGCGCTATGCTATTCAGCGTTGCTGATGACAATTATCCCGATACCGGGATGGGTGGTTCAGAAAGAGTAATTGTGGAGTGTCCTGGCATTGGGCTTACAGTCCTGTCTACTGTGTAATTGTGGAGTGTCCTGGCATTGTGCTTACAGTCCTCTCTACTGTGTAATTGTGGAGTGTCCTGGCATTGGGCTTACAGTCCTCTCTACTGTGTAATTGTGGAGTGTCCTGGCATTGTGCTTACAGTCCTGTCTACTGTGTAATTGTGGAGTGTCCTGGCATTGTGGTTTACAGTCCTGTCTACTGTGTAATTGTGGAGTGTCCTGGCGTTGTGCTTACAGTCCTGTCTACTGTGTAATTGTGGAGTGTCCTGGCATTGTGCTTACAGTCCTCTCTACTGTGTAATTGTGGAGTGTCCTGGCATTGTGCTTACAGTCCCCTCTACTGTGTAATTGTGGAGTGTCCTGGCATTGTGCTTACAGTCCTCTCTACTGTGTAATTGTGGAGTGTCCTGGCATTGGGCTTACAGTCCTCTCTACTGTGTAACTGTGGAGTGTCCTGGCATTGTGCTTACAGTCCTGTCTACTGTGTAATTGTGGAGTGTCCTGGCCTTGTGCTTACAGTCCGGTCTACTGTGTAATTGTGGAGTGTCCTGGCCTTGTGCTTACAGTCCTGTCTACTGTGTAATTGTGGAGTGTCCTGGCATTGTGCTTACAGTCCTGTCTACTGTGTAATTGTGGAGTGTCCTGGCATTGGGCTTACAGTCCTGTCTACTGTGTAATTGTGGAGTGTCCTGGCGTTGGGCTTACAGTCCTCTCTACTGTGTAATTGTGGAGTGTCCTGGCGTTGGGCTTACAGTCCTCTCTACTGTGTAATTGTGGAGTGTCCTGGCGTTGGGCTTACAGTCCTCTCTACTGTCTAATTGTGGAGTGTCCTGGCATTGTGCTTACAGTCCTGTCTACTGTGTAATACCTTCTTAAGTATAGGGGGCAGTATTTTCGTTTTTGGCTAAAAAACGTACCCATTTGAAACTGCCTATTTCTCAGCCCCCGAAACTAGAATATGCATATAATTGTCAGATTAGGATAGAAAACACTCGAAAGTTTCCAAAACTGTCAAAATTTTGTCTGTGAGTTTAACAGAACTGATATTGCAGGCTAAAACCTGAGGAAAATCCAATCAGGAAGTGCCTCTGTTTTTGAAACCTCTCTGTTCTTATGCATCCCTATCACCCATGTAAAGGGATATCAACCAGATTCCTTTTTCTATGGCTTCCCTAAGGTGTCAACAGCCTTTAGACATAGTTTCAGGCTTTTATTTTGAAAAATGATCGAGAACAATCACATTGCATAAGTGGATAGGTGGGGGCTCTCAGAGTGAGTTTTGCGCAACAGAGAAAGGAGGCCATTGTTACTCCCGGTCCTATTGAAAAACCAACACTCCCGGTTGATATATTATTGAATAGATATTTGAAAAACAACCTGAGTATTGATTATTAAAAAAACGTTTGACATGTTTCTGTGGACATTATGGATATTATCTGGAATTTTCATCTGCATTGTCGTGACCGCTCTTTCCTGTGGATTTCTGAGCATAACACACCAAACGAACAGAGGTATTTGGATATAAAAATAATCTTAATGGAACAAAAGGAACATTTGTTGTCTAACTGGGAGTCTCGTGAGTGAAAACATCCGAAGATCATCAAAGGTAAACGATTAATTTGATTGCTTTTCTGATTTTCGTGACCAAGTTACCCGATGCTAAGTGTACTTAATGTTTTGTCGAGCGATCGATAAACTTACACAAACGCTTGTATTGCTTTCGCTGTAAAGCATAATTTCAAAATCTGAGACGACAGGTGGATTAACAAAAGGCTAAGCTGTGTTTTGCAATATTGCACTTGTGATTTCATGAATATGAATATTTTCTAGTAATATTATTTGACTGTGGCGCTATGCTATTCAGCATTGCTGATGACAATTATCCCGATACCGGGATGGGTGGTTCAGAAAGGGTAATTGTGGAGTGTCCTGGCATTGGGCTTACAGTCCTGTCTACTGTGTAATTGTGGAGTGTCCTGGCCTTGTGCTTACAGTCCTGTCTACTGTGTAATTGTGGAGTGTCCTGGCGTTGGGCTTACAGTCCTCTCTACTGTGTAATTGTGGAGTGTCCTGGCATTGTGCTTACAGTCCTCTCTACTGTGTAATTGTGGAGTGTCCTGGCATTGTGGTTACAGTCCTCTCTACTGTGCGTTGGGCTTACAGTCCTCTCTACTGTGTAATTGTGGAGTGTCCTGGCATTGTGCTTACAGTCCTCTCTACTGTGTAATTGTGGAGTGTCCTGGCATTGTGCTTACAGTCCTCTCTACTGTGTAATTGTGGAGTGTCCTGACGTTGTGCTTACAGTCCTCTCTACTGTGTAATTGTGGTGTGTCCTGGCCGTGTGGTTACAGTCCTCTCTACTGTGTAATTGTGGAGTGTCCTGGCATTGTGGTTACAGTCCTCTCTACTGTGTAATTGTGGAGTGTCCTGGCATTGTGGTTACAGTCCTCTCTACTGTGTAATTGTGGAGTGTCCTGGCATTGTGGTTACAGTCCTCTCTACTGTGTAATTGTGGAGTGTCCTGGCATTGTGGTTACAGTCATCTCTATGTGTAATTGTGGAGTGTCCTGGCATTGTGGTTACAGTCCTCTCTACTGTGTAATTGTGGAGTGTCCTGGCATTGTGGTTACAGTCCTCTCTACTGTGTAATTGTGGAGTGTCCTGGCATTGTGGTTACAGTCCTCCCTACTGTGTAATTGTGGAGTGTCCTGGCATTGTGCTTACAGTCCTCTCTACTGTGTAATTGTGGAGTGTCCTGGCATTGTGCTTACAGTCCTGTCTACTGTGTAATTGTGGAGTGTCCTGGCATTGTGGTTACAGTCCTCTCTACTGTGTAATTGTGGAGTGTCCTGGCATTGTGGTTACAGTCTTCTCTACTGTGTAATTGTGGAGTGTCCTGGCCTTGTGGTTACAGTCCTCTCTATGTGTAATTGTGGAGTGTCCTGGCATTGGGCTTACAGTCCTGTCTACTATTTAATTGTGGAGTGTCCTGGCATTGTGCTTACAGTCCTGTCTACTGTGTAATTGTGGAGTGTCCTGGCATTGGGCTTACAGTCCTGTCTACTGTGTAATTGTGGAGTGTCCTGGCATTGTGCTTACAGTCCTGTCTACTGTGTAATTGTGGAGTGTCCTGGCATTGTGCTTACAGTCCTGTCTACTGTGTAATTGTGGAGTGTCCTGGCGTTGTGCTTACAGTCCTGTCTACTGTGTAATTGTGGAGTGTCCTGGCGTTGTGCTTACAGTCCTGTCTACTGTGTAATTGTGGAGTGTCCTGGCATTGTGCTTACAGTCCTGTCTACTGTGTAATTGTGGAGTGTCCTGGCGTTGTGCTTACAGTCCTGTCTACTGTGTGATTGTGGAGTGTCCTGGCATTGTGCTTACAGTCCTGTCTACTGTGTGATTGTGGAGTGTCCTGGCGTTGTGCTTACAGTCCTGTCTACTGTGTAATTGTGGAGTGTCCTGGCATTGTGGTTTACAGTCCTGTCTACTGTGTGATTGTGGAGTGTCCTGGCGTTGTGCTTACAGTCCTGTCTACTGTGTAATTGTGGAGTGTCCTGGCATTGTGGTTTACAGTCCTGTCTACTGTGTGATTGTGGAGTGTCCTGGCGTTGTGCTTACAGTCCTGTCTACTGTGTAATTGTGGAGTGTCCTGGCATTGTGGTTTACAGTCCTGTCTACTGTGTGATTGTGGAGTGTCCTGGCGTTGTGCTTACAGTCCTGTCTACTGTGTGATTGTGGAGTGTCCTGGCGTTGTGTTTACAGTCCTGTCTACTGTGTGATTGTGGAGGGTCCTGGCGTTGGGCTTACAGTCCGGTCTACTGTGTGACATTTCACGTGAACACGTTATTGGAACACTTCATGTAACAGTTCACATGTGAAATCATGTTATCACGTTATCACGTTAACTTCACATCTGCTCAAACCATCCTAAACCTTTGTAAGTAAAGTAATGAAATGGTATGGGGCTTTTAAAGTAATGAAATGGTATGGGGCTTTTAAAGTAATGAAATGGTATGGGGGTTTTAAAGTAATGAAATGGTTTGGGGCTTTTAAAGTAATGAAATGGTATGGGGCTTTTAAAGTAATGAAATGGTTTGGGGCTTTTAAAGTTATGAAATGGTATGGGGCTTTTAAAGTAATGAAATGGTTTGGGGCTTTTAAAGTAATGAAATTGTATGGGGCTTTTAAAGTAAGGAAATAGTATGGGGCTTTTAAAGGGGCTTTTAAAGTAATTAAAGTAATTAAATGGTATGGGGCTTTTAAAGTAAGGAAATGGTATGGGGCTTTTAAAGTAATTAAATGGTATGGGGCTTTTAAAGTAAGGAAATGGTATGGGGCTTTTAAAGTAATGAAATAGTATGGGGCTTTTAAAGTAATTAAATGGTTTGGGGCTTTTAAAGTAATGAAATTGTATGGGGCTTTTAAAGTAATTAAATAATGTGGGGCTTTTAAAGTAATTAAATGGTTTGGGGCTTTTAAAGTAATTAAATGGTATGGGGCTTTTAACCCTCCTGGTGTATTCGTTTCATGTTAATTAATTCTGTGTTCCCAGAACATTACAAGTTTTGAACTTCTATTTGCTATTTATGGCCTGTAGGCCTCATTGACCTGAGCTCATACAACTCGTACAATGAGTTAAAAAAAAATGCATAATGTATGGATTATTTTGACTATAAATACTCAGATGAAACATATTGTGCTATTTATCACGGACTACTTTGTGTCAAAGTTTAACAAGGACATTTGTTTTGAAACCATTTCAAATGTTTTAATAGTGCCACAAAATAACATCTGTTGTCTCCCCTCCAGGTTGGTCATGTTTATCACTATAGTTTTGATTGACTCTGTCAGGAACAGTTCGAAGCAGGATTTTATGTCATCATGGCGTATATCGTTGTTTATTGTTTGGTCATTGTGCTGCCGCAGAATGAATTGTGAGCAAGGCTTTTATATACCAGAGCTGTGAGAAAAGTTCTATATATTATTGAAACAATGTTACGATTGTTTGTGAGAATGCCAAAAGGTGTGGTTCCCGTGGGGGAAAGATTATACTGGGGAAAGGTTCCCGTGGGGGAAAGATTCTACTGGGGAAAGGTTCCCCTGGGGGAAAGATTATACTGGGGAAAGGTTCCACTGGGGGAAAGATTCTACTGGGGAAAGGTTCCCCTGGGGGAAAGATTCTACTGGGGAAAGGTTCCACTGGGGGAAAGATTCTACTGGGGAAAGGTTCCCCTGGGGGAAAGATTCTACTGGGGAAAGGTTCCCCTGGGGGAAAGATTCTACTGGGGAAAGGTTCCCCTGGGGGAAAGATTCTACTGGGGAAAGGTTCCCGTGGGGGTTGCTATGGAAGCCAAGAAGGGGAGTGAGGTGTGTGTGTGTGTGTGTGTGTGTGTGTGCTCAAACACACATGCATGTGGGGGTCTGGGAGAGGAAGTGTGTCCATCTGATGAATGGTCATGTGGCTGAACTCAGTTTTATACACTAATTGTAGTCTCACCCATTCATCTCTAGTGACCGGTCATTTTTGACCACAGGTGAACAAAAGTTAAATAAAACATCCAAAACGTTATGAAAATCATCCAAATGTATTTTGTGTGTTCAGATGCCCTGTGTGAACAAAGTCATGGAACCTTATGACAATCAGATTAAATGAACTACATTTTTCAGAGAGAAAACTTCGGTCCAATTCGACCGGAACACAACAGGAGTGTTAAAGTAAGTGGTACTCTGTTCCGCTAAAATATCCCAACTGGGATTTGAATTCCCAACCTGGATTTAAAGGTACACTTATCTTTCTACTGCGCCACAAAGTCTCTAGCCGTCCTTTACACATTAAATACCTATAATACATCTCCGCACATAGCAAAAATACATCATCTGTACTGCTATTTTACCTATCAGTTATTCTAACTATTCTCTCATCATTGATTTAATTAACTTATTTCAGTAATTTTAGTGTTTTCTGTATAGTAGTTTAATGTTGGTGGGGCATATTATTCCGTTTTAATGTTATCCCTGAATCACTATGGTAAATCAAATAGTTTTTCTTGAGTGTATTTTTAACAAAGCTGAGATTTACTTCAAAGTCCAAAGCGTAGGAATACAGGTGAAATCAGTAACTGACAGAGACATTGTGGCGGAGCGGAAAGATCGGAACGCCGTGAACCAAGAGGTTGTTTATTTATTCACCTTTATTTGAACAGAGACGTCACATTGAGACTAAAGTCTCGGTTGAGCCCTGCACAACACATAAACGAACACATCAACAGGCAAGTACAGATAAACATAAATATACACAATATACAAATTAAAAACACGTTTAGAAACACAAAACACAGTCAATTAAAACAAACACATTCTTCATTATAAATATCCTCTGTCAGCTGTCTGAATTGCCCTCGAGACACCAAAGAATCCAAGTGAAAAGTATTTTGGTGATTACTCCTAAATCACTATGATAAATATAATCATTTTTTCTTGGGTGTTTTTTTTTTAACAAAGCTGAGATTTACTTTAAAGTCCAAATTGTAGGAATACAGGTGAAATCAATTAATAAGATAGACATGGTGGCCTAGCAGTAAGCTCGGCATGCCGTGAAGCAAGAGGTTGTGAGTTGAAAATCCTGGTAAGGGCATGTTGACTAATCAGAATTGTGAAAACATACACAACGTAGCGGAAGTGTGTTTGTTTTCATGATGTGAAAATGTTTATTCACATGTGATCATGTGAAAATCTACATGTGAAATATCATCACATATGACGCGTTGCAAAAACAAAATGGGTTTCAAATGATTTCACCTGCAAAATGTGGAAATGTGAAATCGTGATTTCCATAAGGGTTAGATTGCATATTGCCTATTTTTTTTATTTTCCAATTTCGATGTTTAATATCATGAACCTAATCTTATGCAGTAAAGACGTATCTTATCTGACGACTGGGTAACCTGTAACTCGTTACTCGGCGGGAATTGCTCTGTCTCTTTTTACCCTCAATGTTAATTTATTTACGTTTTCAAATTCTTCAACGGAGTGTGTCAGACATTTTGC
>NC_092088.1:9837138-9927138 GCF_045679555.1 Salvelinus alpinus | reverse complement strand
GAGTAGGTGTGTCCAAACTTTTGACGGGTACTGTATATTTCAATCCACCGACAAGATTATTTTATCAGCAAAAAACATCATGACATATCATGTTTATATATTAATGGTGAAAATTAGTTTCACGAATCACAGTCCACCTTCTCAGATAAGTGAATATTGTGTGTACAAAGCAATTAACTTGATGACCATACTGACATTTTAATACCTAAACATCTAAAAAAAAAACAAGCTGTGGGATACATTTATTCAACTGAGCCTGATATTGTACATAAGCAAATCAAAGTCGATTAGATAATCAGGGTTGGGCTAAAAACACATGTCATTGTCACCTTCGTCCATCTATTTTCAACATCCACCCCATTCAATATAAAAACATGCGGAGACACTCAATAGCACTTTTACTGCTGTAATCTTGTTGCTATATGTTCAGTATAGTAACCAACGGTAATAACCTTTCATACACGCTACAGAAATTGACATTGTCAAATGTGTAGAACACTGCTGAAAGGCACTGAAATCGAAGAGATGACGTGATCCGCAGTTATACATCAAACATATAATAGCCTCCAGTCTATACCAACCACAGAATGTTGTCTTGAATCAGAATGTCCGTGTAATTCCAACAGAGTTAAACTCTCCCTAAGGGGGACTGTCCTTCACTATCAGTCACTTTTGTAGGCAAGCACATAGAATGACACATAAAACTGATTCATAGGATTTATGTGGACGAGCTCACCTCATACATTTATTCATACATAAATCCAGCCCATTAACAGGAGATCCTTGCTCCTTTATCGACCTGCTCCAAGGCCATTGGGTGTTGGGTGGTGTGCTGCTGGGGTTGTACACAGTATCCTCGGAAGAGGTTTCACCTTGGACAGACTGTGATTCAAACAGCCATCCAGCTCTATCTATCCCTCTGCTGGATATTGAGAATGCCAGTCAAACGGAGCCGAGCGATGTGCTCTTTTTGTGTAACACACTAATGGTTCTATATAGTAACTAATGGTTCTATATAGTAACTAATGGTTCTATATAGTAACTAATGGTTCTATAGAGTAACTAATGGTTCTATAGAGTAACTAATGGTTCTATAGAGTAACAAATGGTTCTATAGAGTAACTAATGGTTCTATATAGTAACTAATGGTTCTATATAGTAACTAATGGTTCTATAGAGTAACTAATGGTTCTATATAGTAACCATAGCGCAACTATTTTTGGTGCTATACGGAACCTTTTTTGAAGGTTCTATAAAGTACCATGCTCATAAGGTTCTAAATGGAACCTGTATGGTGCTATAAAGGACCCTTTCCTAAGGTTCTATAAAGAACCATTAAAAAGGTTATATATAGCACCAAAAAAGGGTTCTGCTATGGTTACAACCCTTTGGGGCTATATAGAAATGTTTTTTTAGGGTTCTATGCAGAACTGTTCTATGACAAACTGTTCTCAATATCAAAGGTTAATTACAGAACCATGAATAGTTTTTTTCATTCTGGTTTAATAAACATACTATATCGTTTAAATTCCATAGTTTAAAAAAAAATCATTTTATTAGCAAGTTGAATCAGGTAGGCCAGCTCTGGAACAGAAAGGGATTATAACACAGCATGTTATGCCATAACAACAGATTAGAGAAACTGGAATGACACACTCTCTCACCGGTGCACAAAAGAGCTATGTATAAACCACTCCCCAAAATATTCGAATGAGCCATCGGCCCTACATTTTAATTATTACTTAAAGAGGAAATAAACCTTTTTTGAACTGCAAAGTACCATTGAAGGGCTCTTTGAGTCAGTATGGTTCCACCTACATAGAACCATCACCCTTCCCAAAGAACCATTCAGGAACACTCATTTTTTGTGTGTGTATCAAGTGGAAAAGTAGTACTCACAAAAAAAAAGGGTTGTGTTACGTCGTTACATGTTAAATATGACTATGGCCAGTGACGGTGTCTTGTGAAAGACTCATGTATGGCTTTGTGTCACTTGAGAACTTTTCACTAAATCAGTCAGTGGTTTCCAATTTTCTTCTCAGGGTCCCCCAGCTGTTCCAGAGGTAGCTCACTTTTAACACAATAACATCTATGGAATTTTAACAATATGATATGGCTGACCAGAATAAAGAACCTTATATGGTTCTTCAAAATGATCTACAAAGAACCTTTTGTCACACCCTGATCTGTTTCACCTGTCTTTGTGCTTGTTTCCACCCCGCTCCAGGCGTCGCCAATCTTTCCCATTATCCCCAGTGTATTTATACCTGTGTTCTCTGTTTGTCTGTTGCCAGCTGGTTTTGTTTCGTGAAACCTACCAGCGGTTTTACCAACTTAATACTGGCTGTCCTAGTTCCTGTTTTCTAGTTTTGACCTTTCTTCCTGCCCTGACCCTGAGCCTGCCTGCATTCTGGACCTTTTGAACCCTATCTGGATTACTGACCTCTGCCTGCCCTTGACCTATTGTTTTGCCTGCCCCTGTATTAGTAATACAATTTTGTTACTTCGACAGATACTTCTGCATCTGGGTTTTACCTGAAATGTGATACCTTTCAGATTGAAAAAATGTCATTATAGAACCATTTTCCATAAAGGTTCTATAAAGAACCATAACATTTTCTATAAAGCCCCAATAAGGGTTGTAACCATAGGGGAACCCTTTTATTAGTTTTCAATAAATATATTCAGTTCATATAAAATGTACCCATGGACTGCCAGTCAAATGAAAAACAAAAGTAAGAAATGCATACTAAGTTTAAGTAATAATAAATTCACTATAACCAGGAAAATAAAATAAAAAAGGCCTCCACCTTCATGGTTCGGGTTATGGGATGCCAAAGTAATATTTTTCCATATTCTGTTCCAGTTAAAGAGTTGTTCAGATTGAATTAGATCTGTGGACCATACTTTTTTAATGGCTAGCTCAGAGTATGAGCTTTCAAAAGCTGTTTATAAACTCAGCAAAAAAAGAAACGTCCCTTTTTCAGGACCCTGTCTTTCAAAGATAATTCGTAAAAATCCAAATAACTTCACAAATCTCCATTGTAAAGGGTTTAAACACTGTTTCCCATGCCTTTTCAATGAACCATAAACAATTAAGGAACATGCACCTGTGGAACGGTCGTTAAGACACTAACAGCTTACAGACGGTAGGCAATTCATGTCACAGTTATGAAACCTTAGGACACTAAAGAGGCCTTTCCACTGACTCTGAAAAACACCAAAAGAAAGATGCCCAGAGTCCCTGTGTCACGCCCTGACCATAGTTTGCTTTGTATGTTTCTATGTTTTGTTTGGTCAGGGTGTGATCTGAGTGGGCATTCTATGTTGTATGTCTAGTTTGTCTATTTCTATGTGTTTGGCCTGATATGGTTCTCAATCAGAGGCCGGTGTTAGTCGTTGTCTCTGATTGGGAACCATATTTAGGTAGCCTGTTTTGTATTGTGGGTTGTGGGTGATTGTTCCTGTTTCTGTGTCTTTTTTGTATGTCACCATATGGGACTGTTGCGTTTTCGTTCGTTTGTCCGTTTATTGTTTTGTTCTTTGTTTTCAAGTTTTCTAATTAAAATGGATAATCATCACGCTGCATTTTGGTCCTCCGATCCTTCTTACTACTCCTCCTCAGATGAGGAGGACGACGATCGTGACACCCTGCTCATCTGCGTGAACATGCCTTAGGCATGCTGCAAGGAGGCATGAGGACTGCAGATGTGGCCAGGCAATAAATTGCAATGTCCGTAATGTGAGACGCCTAAGACAGCACTGCAGGGAGACAAGACGGACAGCTGATCATCCTCGCAGTGGCAGACCACGTGTAACAACACCTACACAGGATCGGTACATCTGAACCTCACACCTGGAGGACAGGTACAGGATGGCAACAACAACTGCCCGAGTTACACCAGGAACGCACAATCCCTCCATTAGTGCTCAGACTGTCCGCAATAGCCTGAGAGAGGCTGGACTAAGGGCTTGTAGGCTTGTTGTAAGGCAGGTCCTCACCAGACTTCACCGGCAACAACGTCGCCTATGGGCACAAACCCACTGTCGCTGGACCAGACAGGACTGGCAAAAAGTGCTCTTCACTGACAAGTCGCAATTTTGTCTCACCAGGGGTGATAGTCAGATTTGTGTTTATTGTCGAAGGAATGAGTGTTCCACCGAGCCCTGTACTCCGGAGCGGGATCGATTTGGAGGTGGAAGGTCCGTCATGGTCTGGGGCGGTGTGTCACAGCATCATCGGACTGAGCTTGTTGTCATTGCAGGCAATCTCAACGCTGTGCGTTACAGGGAAGACATCCTCCTCCCTCATGTGGTAACCTTCCTGCAGGCTCATCTTGACATGACCCTCCAGCATGACAATGCCACCAACCATACTGCTCGTTCTGTGCGTGATTTTCTGCAAGACAGGAATGTCAGTGTTCTGCCATGGCCAGCGAGGAGCCCGGATCTCAATCCCATTGAGCACGTCTGGGACCTGTTGGATCGGAGGGCTAGGGCCATTCCCCCCAGAAATGTCCGGGAACTTGCAGGTGCCTTGGTGGAAGAGTGGGGTAACATCTCACAGCAAGAACTGGCAAATCTGGTGCAGTCCATGAGGAGGAGATGCACTGCAGTACTTAATGCAGCTGGTGGCCACACCAGATACTGACTGTTACTTTTTTGACCCCTCCTTTGTTCAGGGACACATTATTCCATTTCTGTTAGTCACATGTCTGTGTAACTTGTTCAGTTTATGTCTCAGTTGTTGAATCTTATGTTCATACAAACATTTACACGTTAAGTTTGCTGAAAATAAATGCAGCTGACAGTGAGAGGACATTTCTTTTTTTGCTGAGTTAATAGTATAGAGATCATTCCTTTCAGGAGCCCAGCTAATTTATTAATAAATCCCATATTTGGATGGTTCGGTAGTTGAGTTTCCCAAGGGACTCCATAGGCTAGCATAGCTGACCTAAAAAAATGTTGCCTGGTAATGTGTATATATCTTGGAATGTTCTCAAACCATTACTGTCCATGATATCGGCAAGGGTATGGATTCCACATTTGGACCATTAGGGAGATGCAAAAGACCGCCCTTCAGAGTGTGGGCCACTTTGATTTCCAGTTATTATTTTTTGGCCCCAATTCGAAAATGTGTGAGCAATAATAGGACCAGAGCTTACATTGTTTATGGGATACATCAGTGAACACCTCTTTCGTGGCAATAGAATACGCCATATTTCTCTCTATACTCAGCCAGGCGGCGGAAGAATCATGTCTAAACCAATTAAGGATGGGGCAAAATGCTAGTGATAAGGAAACAAAGCTTCGTGAAGCATTGAGGATTTCCAGCCAATTGTCATGAACATAGGTTCATTACTCAAGGCTTTGAACATCACAGAGTACACTAGGGGCACCAGCTGGTCAAAATAATTTAAAGCAGCCAAATTATTATAGATGACGTCCCACACGCTGTAGTGTGTTCACAGGCTAGCCTTTTTTATCTTCTACCAAACCATTCTGGTGGTTGTTAGACGAAACGAAGCTTTGGACGTCATTGATCACATGCTTCTGATGAAGTGATACAGGTATCGGCACACTGCTTCAAAGCTAACTGCTTAGCGATTTAGACACATGCCTCTGAGCTCCAGTATCAAACGTCACTACAAAATGCTAGTGCCTGGACATAAAATGTCAAGTTTGGTACGGATTGTCCTCCTATGTCTTTCCCTCTTTCTAAGTTTGTTAATTTTATCTGGGATCGCTTACCTTGCCGTATATATTTTGTTTCAATAGCCAGAAGTGGGAGCAATCTTAAGCATGTTTCCCTACAGAAATTCAGCCGTGGCAATATATTATTTTTGACAATAATTCTGTTGCTTAAAGCAATATTGTCTGCGTACAATGAGATGAAGTGGTCAGTAGATTTGAGGGAAATTGCTGTTATTTCCTTCGATTCACAAATTGCCTGGGCCAGGGGTTCCATTGAGAATAAAAATAGCGAAAGGGAAATTGGATCGCCTTGTCTGCTGCTTCTAGTGATTCTGAACGGAGCAGGTTTTGCTTGTTATAACTATGGCTGGGGGATTGGCATGCAGCATTTCAATCATAATAATGAAATTTGAGCCAATTCCCATATGTTCCAAGACAGACTAGAGGTATGCCCAATCTAGTCTATCTAGTCTCCTTGGGCTGCATCGAAAGATAATACAGCCCAAGGAGCTGTTTCTGATGAAGCATCTAAGATATGTAATAGTCCACGGAGGTTATCCGAGGATAAACATTTTACCCGCTATGGTCCGTGCGGGACCAATTTGGGTAAGTAAGTCTCAAGAAGGGACGACAACATCTTGGAAAAACAGTTCAATATCTGTGTTTATCAAAGATAGTGAGAACACTGGGTGGCGTGCTTATGGAAATTAGTGCTGTATTCACATCTCTCCCAAATGAACCTTTGTGAATGGCTGTTTTAATCATTTTGAGTAATAGTGGAGCTAATTGATTCCAGATGTTTAATTAGACCTCTGGGGGAATACCCTCCCATTGAGGCGATTTGCCTTAATTAATGCTATCCAATGCGCTTTCAAGTTAATTCAGAGATATTTGGGCTTCCAGCGAGGTGGCTTCCTCTGTTGAGAGAAGAAGTGTTCTTAATTATTTTAGAAAGGACTTAGTCTGGCTTGGTGTGGATTTACAATCGGAGGTGTACAGTTCTTTATAGAGCGGGAGAATCTTTGATTGATTCATTTGGGTTCTGATAGTACAGCGTCTTCAGAAAGTATTTACACCCCACATTCTGTTGTGTTACAGCCTGAATTAAAAATGTATTCAATTTAGATTTTTTGGGGGGGGCCCGAATGTTTTACAAATTCATTGAAAATGAAAGGCTGAAATGTCTTGAGTCAATAAGTATTCCACCCCTTTGTTATGGCAATTCAGGAATAAAATGTGACCTAATAAGTCACCCAATAAGTTGCTTGGACTGCAATAATTGTGTTTAACCTGATTTTTGAATGACTACTTTATCTCCGTACCCCACACATATAATTATCTGTTAGGTCCCTCAGTCAAGCAGTGAATTTCAAACACAGATTCAACCACAAAGACCAGGGAGGTTTTCCAATGACTCGCCAAGAAGGGCACCTATTGGTAGAAAATGAATATTTTGAGCATGGTGAAGTTATTAATTACACTTCGGATGGTGTATCAATACACCCAGTCACTACAGAAAATACAGGTGTCCTTCTTAACTCAGTTGCTGGAGAAGAAGGAAATCACTCAGGGATTTCACCATGAGGCCAATGGTGACTTTAAAACAGTTAGAGGCTGTGATAGAGAAAACCGTGGATGGATCAACAACATTGTAGTTTCTCCACAATACCAACCTAATTGACATAGTGAAAATCAAGAAGCCTGTACAGAATAAATATATTCCAAAACATGCATCCTGTTTGCAACAAGACACTAGAATAATGTGGCAAAGCAACCAACTTTTGGTCGTAACTTAGTACCAGTGGTGGAAAAAGTTCCCCAATGTCATACTTGAGAAAAAGTAAAGATATCTTAATTAACATAAAATGACTCAAGTGGAAGTCACTGAGTAAAATACTACTCCTAATTGCTAAAATATACTTAAGTATCATTTCAAATTCCTTATATTAAGCAAACCAGGTGGCAACATTTTGACCAGGGATGTTCTCTTGATAAGTGTGTGAGTTAGACTATTTTCATGTCCTGCTAAGCATACAAAATGTAATCCGTACTTTTGGGAGTCAGGGAAAATGTATAGAATAAAATGTATATAATAAATAGTACATAAATAGTACATAATCTTCTTTAGGAATGTAGTGAAGTAAAAGTAAAAGTTGTCAAAAATATAAATAGTAAAGTACAGTACAGATACCCAAAAAAAACAACTGAAGTAGTAATTTCAAGTATTTTTACTTTACACCACTGCTTAGTACCACTCAATATTTTAAAGCATAGTGGCGGCTGCATCATGTTATGGGTATGTTACTGTTAGAAGTACTGAACAGTCATTCTAAAACGTACTTTTTCTCTCATGGCTAACTACCAGGAAGTTTGAAAAGACAGGCTGAGTGTGTGGGGGAGCTTATATTCATGAGCTCAATTTGACTGGCAGCTCTTTGAAACGTTCAGTATATATGTACATATTAGTCCTGTGTCAAGCAACTTGGATGCAGTGAGCAGGGTTGCAGTAAAATCATCTCAAGCTAATTTGGTGATAAACAAAGCAACTCAGACAACATTGAAATTACATCAATATGATATATATACATTTTTATTATACATATCCCGGTTGGCATGTCTCTTGTGATGCAGCTCACAGCAGCACTGACAGACATGTTGTCTAGACAGTTTTGAATGACCCCCCCCCCCCCCTTTTGTTACATGCTGGCAGAAGACCTACCTAGATAGGTCATGACCTTTAAGGACTGGGGAGTTTTTTCAGAATAAAAAATAAATGGAATGGAGCTAAGCACAGGCAAAATCCTAAAGGAAAACTTAGTTCCATCTGTTTTTCACCAGACACTGGAAGATGAATTCACCTTTCAGCAGGACAAAAAACTAAAATAAAAGACCAAATCTACACTGGAGTTGTTTACCAAGAAGACAGTGATTGTTCCTGAGTGGCCGAGTTACAGTTTTTACATAAATCTGCTTGAAAATCAATGGCTGAAAACGGTTGTCTAGCAATGATCAACAACCAATTTGACAGAGCTTGAGGAATTTCAAAAAGAATAATGGTCAAACGTTGCACAATCCAGGTGTGGAAAGCTCTTAGAGATTTACACTGTACCCAAACTGGCTGCGTGTGCACCAACGTGCACCATCGTGCGCAAATTAATTTTGTCCCCCACACCAAGCACGATCACGACACGCAGGTTAGAATGTCAAAACAAACTCTGAACCAATTTTATTGATTTGGGGACAGGTCGAAAAGCATTAAACAGTATGGCAATTTAGCTAGCTCATTTCTAGTCATCTAACCTCCTCCCAGGCTTTTTCTTCTTTGGACTTTATATGGCGATTGGCATCTAAACTTTCATAGTATTACCACGACAACCGACGAACTCAGTTGTCTTTCAATCGCCCACGTGGGTATAACCAATGAGGAGATGGCATGTGGGTATCTGCTTCTATTAACCAATGAGGAGATGGCACGTGGGTATCTGCTTCTATTAACCAATGAGGAGATGGCACGTGGGTATCTGCTTCTATAAACCAATGAGGAGATGGCACGTGGGTATCTGCTTCTATAAACCAATGAGGAGATGGCACGTGGGTATCTGCTTCTATAAACCAATGAGGAGATGGCACGTGGGTATCTGCTTCTATAAACCAATGAGGAGATGGGAGAGGCAGGACTTGCACCGCGTTCAGCGTCACAAATAGAACTGACTTCTATTTTAGCGCTTGGCAACGCAGACGCTCGTTGGTGCGTGTGAGCAGTGTGGGTGCAATAATTGAATAGCATGTTTGTTTAAATGTATTTTGTGCGTCGCGAGCAATGTAGTCAGCATGTTAGAGCTGTAATCACTGCCACAGGTGATTCTAACATGTATTGACTCAGGGGGATGAATACTTATGTAATATTTATCTAGTGTTTTATTTTGAATACATTCTTTTACAGATCTTAGAATTGTTTTCCCACTTTGACATTACAAAGTATTTTATGTAGGTACATTTTTTTAAATAAAAAATACAATTAAATAAATTTTAATCGCACTTTGTAACACAACAAAATGTGGGGAAAGTAACTTTCTAAAAGGCCCTGTTATTCACCTGTTTCAGATGAAATAGTCGCTCTGTCAACTAATTGATCATTACTGAGGAGCTTGTTGGCCAGTAAACGACTGGGAGGATTAACGTGTGGAATGTAGTTGGTTTTATTAGATTTGTCCCTCATGTCCAAAATGGCATTCATGTCTGTCCCAATAACCAGATGGAATTCAGTTAATTCTAACAATATGCTGTTCTGAGAATCAAAAACAGTAGAATCAACATTAATAATGGTTTGCGCTCAGCTCTTTTTGTGCAACCGCGAGCGAGAGTGTCATTCCAGTTTATCTAACGTGTTGTGTTATAGATGGCAATGGCTGGTGATCATGTCATTTGAACGACTCATGTATGACCTTGTGTCGCTTGAGAACGGTTGACTTAAATCGGTCATTGGTTCTCAATTCTCTACTCAGTGACACTCCGCTGTTCCAGAGGTAGCTCACTTGATTCCTCTTGTTAATTAACACAATAATCGCACCTATGGAATTTTAACTATATAATACGGCTGACCAGAATAAAGAACCCTGCGTGGATCTTAAAAATGATCTACAATGAACCTTTCTGATTGAGAACCATTCTTCATAAAGGTTCTATATAGCCCCAAAAAGGGTTGTAACCATAGCAGAACCCTTTTTGGTACTACAATGTAGGCCGTCTTTCTATTTAAGAATTTGATCTTAACTGACTTGCCTAGGTAAATAAAGGTTACATTTAAAATAAAAACATCAATGGGTGCATGAGGCAGACATAACGCAGTGCGACTTAAGTGTCGCCA
The DNA here is from genome assembly GCF_045679555.1 of Salvelinus alpinus. Classification (NCBI taxonomy): domain Eukaryota; kingdom Metazoa; phylum Chordata; class Actinopteri; order Salmoniformes; family Salmonidae; genus Salvelinus; species Salvelinus alpinus. The sequence goes on along the minus strand of NC_092088.1, from coordinate 9,916,577 downwards.
TCAGCTGGAAGACTGTTTCCCTTTTGCTCAGCGGCGGGAGGGAGGGAGGGAGAGCAGAGGGACGGTGAGTCGGGGGGGGGGCAGCCTCACCGCTGCTCCCTCCCTGACCATCAGCTGGAAGACTGTTTCCCTTTTGCTCAGCGGCGGGAGGGAGGGAGGGAGAGCAGAGGGACGGTGAGTCGGGGGGGGCAGCCTCACCGCTGCTCCCTCCCTGACCATCAGCTGGAAGACTGTTTCCCTTTTGCTCAGCGGCGGGAGGGAGGGAGAGCAGAGGGACGGGGAGTCGGGGGGGGCAGCCTCACCGCTGCTCCCTCCCTGACCATCAGCTGGAAGACTGTTTCCCTTTTGCTCAGCGGAGGGAGGGAGGGAGGGGGAGCCTCACCGCTGCTCCCTCCCTGACCATCAGATGCAGGCCATCAGTCCAATAAAAAAAAAGCTAATGATTATGCTCACTCAGCTGTGCCTCACAAATAATACAAAAAAATTGTCTATTACCAGTGTGATCATATACCATTTTTTTTTTTTCAAATATAATTTCAAAATGGCCTGAGAACAACAACATTGGCAGGGCAATTCAAACATTTTGCACTATTGGTTAGAGCCTGTAAGTAAGCACTTCACTGTAAGGTCTATACCTGTTGTATTCGGCACACGTGACAAATACACTTTGATTTGATTTAACCTCTAACGAGTCACAAACCCGGATCCGGGATCCCCCCCATCAAAAAAGCTGACTAGCATAGCCTAGCCTAAAGCTACAGGGATATCATATAATCAAATGTTCATGAAATCACAAGTCCAAGACACCAAATGAAAGATACAGATCTTGTGAATCCAGCCATCATTTCCGATTTTTTAAATGTTTTACAGGGAAGACAAAATATGTATTTCTATTAGCTAACCACCATAGCAAAAGACACAACTTTTTTTTGTCCACCATTTTTTTACTCCATCAGTAGCTATCACTAATTCGACTAAATAAAGATATATATAGCCACTAACCAAGAAACAACTTCATAAGATGACAGTCTGATAACATATTTATGGTATAGCATATGTTTTTTTAGAAAAATGTGCATTTTTCAGGTATAAATCACAGTTTACCATTGCAGCCACTATCACAAAACTCACCCAAAGCGACTAGAATAACTACAGAGAGCAACGTGTATTACCTAATTACTCATCTTAAAACATTTCTGAAAAATACACAGCGTACAGCAAATGAAAGCCCAACATCTTGTGAATCCAGACAATATTTCAGATTTTCTAAGTGTTTTACAGCGAAAACACAATATATCGTTATATTAGCATACCACATGAGCTAACATCACCCCAGCATTGATTCGAGGCAAAAAGCGCAATAACGTTATCACCACCAAAATATATAAATTTTTTCACTAACCTTCTCAGAATTCTTCAGATGACAGTCCTGTAACATCATATTACACAATGCATATAGAGTTTGTTCGAAAATGTGCATATTTAGCATCATAAATCGTGGTTATGCTATGTAATCAGTCAAAACATGGCATGCATTCTGGCCGGCGCCATCTTGGAAGGGCACCTAAGTTTACGATTATTTATCGATTAGATTGACTAAAAAAATACAGGTTGGACAGCTAATGAAAGATGCATTGGTTATTAATGCAACCGCTGATTTAGATTTTTAAAATTAACCTTACTTGACATACAGTGTGCGTTACAGCCAGACTAGTGCCGCAATATTGGCCGAAAAATGCGTTTACATTTTTCCACATAAATACGGAATAAAATCATAAATAGTTCTTACTTTTGGACGAGCTTCCATCAGAATCTTGGGCAAGGTGTCCTTTTGTCCAAAAGAATCGCTGCTTTGTTGTAAAACGTCCACTTCAACTTCTGAACTAGCAGCTAACAGTAGCTACCTGGCACACACATGTCCAAATCCTCAAACGCAATACTACGAAAATTCCGAAAATAGCAATATACTCGCATAAACTGATATAAATCGGTTTCAAATAACTTCGTTATGATGTTTCTAACACCTATTTCGAATTAAATCACAGACGGATATATCTTAGCCCGATAACAAGAGCTATTCAACATGCCATTCTGATGTCCCCTCTTGCGCCTTGGCGAGCGTCCAAAAGAAAGTACATGTCACTCCATTGCCTTTTATAAACTCTGAGAAATACGTAGAGATTCCATTCCACTTCTCATTGGTTACTGACATCCAGGGGAAGGCGGGTGCAGTTCATTTCGATCCATAGGGCACACACAGAGTTTTAAACTGATCCGAGATCAGAGCCTAGTTTTCAGACCTTCGCATGTCCTGTCATGATTTTTGCTGTAGAAAGAGTTCTGGTTCACCCACAGACATAATTCAAACGGTTTTAGAAACTAGAGATTGTTTTCTATCCAATAGTAATAATAATTGAGTACGAGGCAGTTTAATTTGGAGACGCAAAATGTCGAAGTTGAAACAGCACCCCCTGTAGTGACAAGAAGTTTTTAACACAGTTATAATGTATTGAGCTTATAGCCTACTGCACAAACCTCATCACTACAGAACTGTTTTTAATTGGTTGCGTAGGCTTAATACTTGTTTAAAGTCATGATTTAAACATATCTGAGCAGTAGATCTCGGGTGCATTTTGATCTTGTTCTTGACTCAGAAAAGGTTGATGACCACTGGAACACACCAAGTGAGATCTGGAGCGAATATTGTATCATTAACACGGCCATCATTAACATATTTCCCAGCATGCTCTATTGCAGGCATGTTTGTTTGAATATCTATGTTTTTGCATGTACATTGATTGATTAATTAATGTTAAGCTTCTAAAATATAAATGACATACATTTTCTAAACTGATCCAATAAGTTACTTGGACTTATTACACCCGGTACTGAAATGGTTGTTCCAGTTTAGATGGTTTAGCTAGTCTCAACGATTGGCATGGTCCAATTGGCTCACAGTGGCAAGATTTTGGTTGGATGTTACATTTCAACAGCCCTCCCCCACACGCCCATAGAAGAGGTGCTGTGTGTTATGTGTTATGTGTGTCAATGTTTTCCACCTGTGTAAGTCACACTTTGTAGAGAGTTGTTGAGTATGCTAGTTTCAAGGGCTAGTTTTCAAGTTATCAAGCATGGCAGAAAGTCTGCGATTTATTGAAATTGAAAGTGGATTACGCTGGTAAAATCAAACGTCGCAACACTTAAACCGCTCTGGTGACTAAAAAAACATTTGGCTTTGGCTCCATTCGTCCACATGGTGGCTGGCTGCACTTTGCTACATCCAATAAATAGTGAAGATTGACCATTATTTTGTTTTTGTAAAACATAATGTATTATTAGTTAGCTAGCTGGCTATAGTAGGCCACTTTGTAGGCTACCTCAACTGAGCTGCTAGCTAGCTAACTAACTTTACACACTGTGTAGCTAAGTGAATTACATGTCATCAGCTAGCTAACTTCCTATTAGCTAGCTACTGTCTCTTGATGTAGTACTTTTAAATTAAAAACAAAGTCTCCAAATGCATTTGTAAATAACAGCCATGGAAGAGGGTTAAATTGTAGCTCCAGCTGTCAGTAAATGGAGAGTGTAGGCTTCTGGATAGATCTGGGATCCTTGGGACATCCTTACCCCCCGTTGAAGTTGACATTTAAAATGGTTAAGTTTAGGGTTAGGTAAGGTTTATCTATAAGGGTAGGGGTTAAGGTTGTGGTCAGGGTTTAGGGTAACGATGTCCCAAGGATTCCGAATAGCACTAACCCTACTGGATATGGCAGGTCATTTTGTGGGAGGACATTATGAAAAGATTCTCCATCTCTCTAGAGGGGATACGTTTGAGGGCAGAGAGATAATAGCAACTTAATATTCAGTGCCATCTAATTTAATAATGGAGCCTGTTGCTTTGTGTTGTTTTCTGTCCTCAGAAAGTGAAAACCTGTTTGCAGATGGAGAGAGGTTCCAATCAATGTCCCAAGAGACTAAGGGTATATCCTATATGCTATAGGTTATTTTTTGTTCACCTGAAAATGATGCTTTAACATCTAGCAATAATAGCCTACTTGTTACAACTCAAGGATCTATTGTAGTTTAGACTAAGATGTTTAATCTTAGATTTTGTGTCGATTCTTTGAATTGAAGTGTTTAAACTTGTTTTAATTGTTAAACTATTAATAAAAATGTCATTCTAATGTCAACATATCACAACCCTGCAATAAAGAGGGGCAGAGGATCTGTCTCTAATGTGTCTGTGTTTCTGTGTTGTATTCTAAAATTAACATTTGTATGATCTCCAATCTGTTTGATTTGATTGTCTCTCTCTCTCTCTCTCAGTGTATCAGCAATGTCAATCCATTGTGCAGCTTATCATATGACATGCATCGCCAATGCAGCAATAGGCCTACAGTACGATGGCATTACTGGGTTTATGGGCATCTGTCATCTGTAGCAGAGAACAGCTAAACTCATACATTGTATACATGTTGAGCTCTATTTTGTCAATTTCAAAAAGATATCATGTACACAATGTATATGAGGTGAACCATATATCAGATTCTGACATATACAATTGTTTAGTGCAAATCCAACCCTTATAATTTAGGTACAGTATGGAAATAAGGAGATGACAATTAGGCTACGGGAGATGAGCATTACAGCTAACAGTTAGGCTACGGGAAATGAGCATTACAGCTAACAGTTAGGCTACAGGAGATGAGCATTACAGCTAACAGTTAGGCTACAGGAGATGAGCATTACAGCTAACAGTTAGGCTACAGGAAATGAGCATTACAGCTAACAGTTAGGCTACAGGAGATGAGCATTACAGCTAACAGATAGGCTACAGGAGATGAGCATTACAGCTAACAGTTAGGCTACAGGAAATGAGCATTACAGCTAACAGTTAGGCTACAGGAGATGAGCATTACAGCTAACAGTTAGACTACAGGTGATGAGCATTACAGCTAACACATTATGAGGTACATTTTATTTAGTTCGTTTTAGCAATGTTGCTTGCAAAAAGGTTGCAGTTGTTTGTGTAGATAGTACATGGTTTCTCTATGTATCACTGACGCTGGATAAGCTAGCGACTGGGCTAACACAGCTAGTGATGGGGAAACGAAGCTTCCTGAAGCATTGAGCATTTCCAGCCAATTGTGTTGAAAATAGGTTCATAAGTCGAGGCTTGAATAGGATGTTGTACACTAGTGGCACCTGCTGGTCAAAAGAATTTAGAAAAGCAAAATTATTATAGACGACGTCCCACACCTCGTAGCACGTGCGCATGGTAGCCTTTTTGTCTTCTACCAAACCAATCAGGTGGTTGTTCAACAGAACAAAGCTTCGGACATCATTGCCCACGTGTTTAACGTCGGTCGGCATCCAATATATTGCATTACCGCCACCAACTGAACTACGGTATGAATCTATTACACTATGTGATAGAAAAGAGGAAACGGGAAAAATACAATTTCAATGTCTAAATACCTTACCAACTAACCCTATACTCAAGACTTGAGGTCTTCATGAGGTATTGTGTGTAGATTGATGAGGAAAATAAACAATTTAATCCATTTTAGAATAAGGCTGTAAACTAACAATATGTGGAAAAGGTCAAAGGGTCTGAATACTTTCCGAAGGCACTGTATATCACTCATTGGCCTATCCCTCTGTTCTGGCATAGATCTACTATTCACAGAGATCTTCTCAGAATTCCTGATCCTTGATCCAGCCTCCTATACTTTATACTTGCCTCATCATACAACATCTTCTGCACTACTCTGACCCTGGCCACCTCAACCTGCCTCTCCCGCACCGGACTCTTCCCGATCCCCAGCAACATGGAAACCCCTACAGTTGACACACACAACTTTTTCCAACGAAACTACATATTCCTCGGTCCCATGTCCTCTTGGACACTTCCCACATCTTGAAATCTCCCTTCTACACACTGCTGCAACTTGCACATAAACGTGACACCTAGAACACCGCACTGTATTCGGCACAAAGGCTCTAACAGCATAACTCATAATATATCCTAACATTACTTTGTCGGGTAAAGACTATGAATCAAAGTTTAAAAGAACAGACTGTGTGTCACCTCTGTTCAAATCACATTTATTTATATAGCCCTTCTTACATCAGCTGATATCTCAAAGTGCTGTACAGAAACCCAGCCTAAAACCCCAAACAGCAAGCAATGCAGGTGTAGAAGCACGGTGGCTAGGAAAAACTCCCTAGAAAGGCCAAAACCTAGGAAGAAACCTAGAGAGGAACCAGGCTATAAGGGGTGGCCAGTCCTCTTCTGGCTGTGCCGGGTGGAGATTATGACAGAACATGGCCAAGATGTTCAAATGTTCATAAATTACCAGCATGGTCAAATAATATTAATCACAGTAGTTGTCGAGAGTGCAGCAAGTCAGCACCTCAGGAGTAAATGTCAGTTGGCTTTTCATAGCCGATCATTAAGAGTATCTCTACCGCTCCTGCGATCTCTAGAGAGTTGAAAACAGCAGGTCTGGGACAGGTAGCACGTCCGGTGAACAGGTCAGGGTTCCATAGCCGCAGGCAGAACAGTTGAAACTGGAGCAGCAGCAATTGTTCCACCACAATCCCCCCACTGGATCTGCGTCGCACCAAATGGCACGCTTCACAAACACCAGGAAGCTTCAACTTAAATTATTCCACCTCCACACTTATAACACTACCCCAGAAATCACTCCCTTAAACTGTGTCTTGTACCTAAGTGCAAAGCAAGATACAGAGCCCCCACTCCCTCTGATCTGAAGAAACACAAACAAACATCACAAGTCCACTTTGGGTTACCTTCACCGACTCAACAGCACCCACCATCTTTTCCACCCAACCTGATACCACATATGGATCAGCCAAAAGGCCTGGATCCACTTTCTTCAAAAATCTCACTCCCCCTGGACCAAACTCATCGTTATCATAACCATGTCCATCAATGCAAGGCTCAGGCTCCGAGCTGCTCACCACACCTTCTACCCCTTCCATTTCATCTCCAGAACTCAAACAGGTGTCCGGCTCACTCTGTTTGAACTTGACACCAATCTTCCTCAACATACCCTCTCCCTTGGTATTGCTAGCTTCAACAGATTAAAATCCATTGTCTGCCACCCTCAGTCTTTTCAACCTCTTCTCTCTTTCCCTCCAATCCTCCTCCCTTAGCCAATTACCCGACTCCTTCTGAAAATATTGAACTTTTCCAAGCCGAAATCTCTTTTTAGCCTCCTCGAGAGACATGCTAAGCTCTGTACTCCCTCCACTTCAAACTCGAGCCATCAGCACTTCCCACCTCACGAGGCTAGGTTGACGACGAAGCTTGGTTTTCCCAAACATCTGTTAATTTAACGATCAATTGGGTTTTTATTCTGGGTTGACCAAGCGGTGTGGTTTATTAGGGGCAAAGCCATAACACATTTATTTTTGGCCACCTCTGAGAGAATGTTAAGTTTGTACACTGCAATGTAACATTTTCCTTTCATTCCTTTCATATTCATTTCTTACCGGTATGGGACACCCAAGTCCACGCACACATTTTTTTTATGCTACACAAATGACAGCCTACTCTGCTGACACAATGACAAACAGATCAATAAAAACGATGTTGTATGTTCCATATAAATCGGCCTACGAAAAGGGGAGACACAAATACAATATGACCTCCATCTAACCTGGAGAAGGAGATTATTGTTAAAAAGCAAACAAGTGACACCGACACAACGATAAAGACAGTGAATAGCAAACAAACAGTTGCATGACCTACAGCATGGTCAAGCAAGGTAATGTTTCTGACATTTTCAGACTACTAAACAACTATTGATTTAGAACCACAGAGAGTTACCGCAAGTCGCAAAGAAAATTGTGATTAGGGGATATGGCCGATGTTCTCCGCTGGTGTCAATAAGATAGGATACTGTTCGCTCAAGTAAAGTTAAGAATTTTTATAACTAAAAGACAGGTTGGAGTCTTTTCATTGTCAACAGTTTTTCCGCAGTTGTATTTTTAAATATTGTGATATGCCTGGCTGGGTCTCTCTGCTTTTCACTGACAGTCGCAACTCAACAATCATCTATTTGATATTTGCAGCGCACGCTCCCCAAATTGCGCGCCCTCCCGACTGTAGGCTATGCGATTTAAAACAATCCACAGATATATATTTTTTAGAAGCTAATGATCCCCTGTGGCCAAATCATGCTTTCTGTTGTAGTAGCCCGTATTGAATGATTTTATTTATGTATAGACAGGAGTAAGCTAATTAGGCTATACTATCGTTTTGGCAATTTACTTTAGGGAAAGAATTCCCTATCTTTATGGACAACCGTCTATGCCTTTTAATGTGGCATAAACACAACCAGTCTTGATGTTTTCGTCTGATTTTCACACAATGGCGCTGCTGTAGGCTACCTGTGCACATTCGTTCACTCACAAAATAATTTCAGCATCCAAACACCAACAGTGCACGGTGCACCAGCAATTTGATAAACGGAAAGAGACATCTGTTACTAAACACCTCCGTGTATTGTAGTAAACATTCTGAGATTGTCATTAGACCTACACTTGTAGTCTGAATTGATGCATCCACTGTTGTCCACGCGCGCCTCGATCTCGGCCACTCACCTCGCCTTGTCCGCAAGCGTCTCGGCCACTCACCTCGCCTTGTCCGCAAGCGTCTCGGCCACTCACCTCGCCTTGTCCGCAAGCGTCTCGGCCACTCATCTCGCCTTGTCCGCAAGCGTCTCGGCCACTCATCTCGCCTTGTCCGCAAGCGTCTCGGCCACTCATCTCGCCTTGTCCGCAAGCGTCTCGGCCACTCATCTCGCCTTGTCCGCAAGCGTCTCGGCCACTCATCTCGCCTTGTCCACAAGCGTCTCGGCCACTCATCTCCACCTTGAGTGTTCTCCTCAAACCACAATGCAATATGGAGCAAATACCACCCAGTTTCCAGTCACTTAGAAACATGTTCATGCGGCTGACATGCAGTAGGGTTAAATAATAGTATAATAGCCTATAGTGTTTTGGGCATGTTGTATTAACTGTGATAAACTCACGTTTTACCTGTACTGTGTAACCCCCACTACTTATTTTGCCGGGATGCGGTACCATACTGAACCGTTCCACCTGATTTTCAACCCTGCTCTCCGGTTTTGTAATGAAACAAATGTGTGGTTGAATTTATTCTACCCTGTGTCTTCTTATTGTCTCGGCCTTAGGCCTAAATATCACGGTGTCAAGGCGGATGAACTAACAGGTTATAGAGCAAACAACACAGTTATCACAACACATAGGTTGTAGTATGGATTTCTTTCCTGGATTGGTTTCCCCCATCTGGATTCATACATTACTGTCATTAATGCTGTAATGAATCTGGTTTCATACATTACTGTCATTAATGCTGTAATGAATCTGGATTCATACATTACTGTCATTAATGCTGTAATGAATCTGGTTTCATACATTACTGTCATTAATGCTGTAATGAATCTGGTTTCATACATTACTGTCATTAATGCTGTAATGAATCTGGTTTCATACATTACTGTCATTAATGCTGTAATGAATCTGGTTTCATACATTACTGTCATTAATGCTGTAATGAATCTGGATTCATACATTACTGTCATTAATGCTGTAATGAATCTGGTTTCATACATTACTGTCATTAATGCTGTAATGAATCTGGTTTCATACATTACTGTCATTAATGCTGTAATGAATCTGGTTTCATACATTGCTGTCATTAATGCTGTAATGAATCTGGTTTCATACATTACTGTCATTAATGCTGTAATGAATCTGGTTTCATACATTACTGTCATTAATGCTGTAATGAATCTGGTTTCATACATTACTGTCATTAATGCTGTAATGAATCTGGTTTCATACATTACTGTCATTAATGCTGTAATGAATCTGGTTTCATACATTACTGTCATTAATGCTGTAATGAATCTGGTTTCATACATTACTGTCATTAATGCTGTAATGAATCTGGTTTCATACATCGCTGTCATTATTAATGCTGTAATGAAACTGGTTTCATACATTGCTGTCATTAATGCTGTAATGAAACTGGTTTCATACATTACTGTCATTAATGCTGTAATGAAACTGGTTTCATACATTGCTGTCATTAAATGCTGTAATGAAACTGGTTTCATACATTACTGTCATTAATGCTGTAATGAATCTGGTTTCATACATTACTGTCATTAATGCTGTAATGAATCTGGTTTCATACATTACTGTCATTAATGCTGTAATGAATCTGGTTTCATACATTGCTGTCAATAAATGCTGTAATGAAACTGGTTTCATACATTGCTGTCATTAATGCTGTAATGAAACTGGTTTCATACATTACTGTCATTAATGCTGTAATGAATCTGGTTTCATACATTACTGTCATTAATGCTGTAATGAATCTGGTTTCATACATTGCTGTCAATAAATGCTGTAATGAAACTGGTTTCATACATTGCTGTCATTAATGCTGTAATGAAACTGGTTTCATACATTACTGTCATTAAATGCTGTAATGAATCTGGTTTCATACATTGCTGTCATTAAATGCTGTAATGAATCTGGTTTCATACATTGCTGTCATTAATGCTGTAATGAATCTGGTTTCATACATTGCTGTCATTAATGCTGTAATGAAACTGGTTTCATACATTACTGTCATTAATGCTGTAATGAATCTGGTTTCATACATTGCTGTCATTATTAATGCTGTAATGAAACTGGTTTCATACATTGCTGTCATTAAATGCTGTAATGAAACTGGTTTCGTACATTGCTGTCATTAATGCTGTAATGAATCTTGTTTTGATGCGAGCCAGTGTGAGTGTGTGGAAACTAATGTGTGTTGCCATGGGTGATGACACATCAGTACACTCATAGAATGTCCTCGTGTGTGTCGGTGTGTGTCATGTGTGGAGAGGTCATGACAGAGGGAGGAGGGTTAGGGCGAAGGTCTGCTGACTTTGATGCCAAGAGACTCAACCAATTCCACAACATAAACACACACACACACACCATAATTGATATGATGGAGGAGAGGGGGGGGGGATACAAAATAAAAGGGAGAGGGAATGAGAGAGGAGGGAGGGGGAATATGATGATGAGGAGGAGTGTTAGCTACAAAGTCTCAGAGTATCAGGCTCAAAATAGCATATCTGGGGATTAGCTCGACATGCAGGAGTCTCGCGCAACTGTAATTACCCGCAGTATAGTAACGGAAAACCCGATTATCCTACAGTAGGACTTTCTAAGGAAAAATCGCCATATACTGTGTTAAACCCTGGGATTAGCGCGTCTCCCTTTCCCGGTTGCTGTTATGGGGGGGATAGACCGGCGGCGGCGAGTATCTCTGGCTATTACGTTGAACTTCCTCGCGCTGATTCTAGCCGTGGTCGCGTTGACTACAAGCTACTGGTGCGAGGGGACACGGAAAGTGGCGAAACCTTTCTGTACGGGACCGGTCACCACCACCAGACAGTCGTTTTGTATCAGGTTCAATAGCTCGAACATTAACGACAGCAGACTGGTCCAGTACATCTGGGAGACCGGCGAGGACAAGTACCTCATGAGGAAGTTCCACACCGGGATCTGGTTTTCGTGCGAGGAGAACGTCGATATGACAGGTAAGAGAGATAAACTCTGGGAACAAAACTTTTTCGCGCACTGTGATGTGACGCAGCTGTACGCATGGAACTAGCCTGTCATTTTAATGGAAAGTTATAATTGGGCTCTCAGAATTATAGACTATGCTAATTTTGAGTCTAGACCTGTGTAATTGTTCTTGTCTTTTGAGTGAAATGTCCAATGATTTTCTGTGAGCTGCCAGCACATTCACACACACACATTAAAACGATGATCTGTATTTAATTACACACTTACGCAAAATTCTTAAAAATGTGACTGTGGTTGTTTTTTCTCTTAGATTTTCACAATCATATAGGCGCATTTTACATACAAAAAAATCTAACAACGTTTTTTTTTTTTACATACAAGAAACTAGAAAAAGCATATTTATTTAAGCTGTTTATTTTAAAGTGAAAAACTACAGTTCAAACTATAACAAAGCTAAAACCCCGCCACTATTTTGTTAAAAAACGGAGGGATGGGGCTGGAGAAATGTAACCGCTCTCAAAATCATAGACAGAGCTATGGATCCAAGGACTGACCATCCATGATATCAACATTCTAGGTCAAGGTCCTGTAAATAGACTGTTCTCTCTGCTACCACATGGCAAGCAGTACCAGAGCGCCGAGTCTATGTCCAAAAGGCACATTAACAGCTTCTACCCCCAAGCTATAAGACTGCTGAACAATTAATCAAATAGCCACCCAGACTAATGACATTGACCATCCTTTTGTTTTTACACTGCTGCTACTCGCTGTTTGTTATTCCAACCTATATGTACAAACTACCTCAACCAACCTGTACCCCGCACATTGACTCGGTAACGGTACCCCCTGTAAATAGCCTCGTTATTGTTATGTCATTTTATTGTGTTACTTTTTATTTTTTACTTTTTACTTTAGTTGATTTAATAAATATTTTCTGAACTCTCTTAAAACTGCCTTGTTGGTTAAGGGCTTGTAGGTACGCATTTCACGGTACACCTGTTGTATTCGCCGCATGTGACAAATAACATTCGATTTGATTTGATGAGAAGCTGAGTAGTAGAATCAGGTGTTTCAATAGGGATGGAGCTAAAGACAGCACTGGGTTAGCCACCCCTTTACCCAGACATGCGCCTTAGAAATCTGATGATTCAGTGTTTGATTGTATTGTGTTTGATTGTGTGGCATATTCTATTTCAGGTGAAAACTGCAGAAGTTTCATTTATGTTGCGCCATCACACGAAAGAGGTAGGTTTGGCATAATAACATGTTATTACACTTTTTCTATTAATCTGTGAATGGCTATGGGTGTTGTTTTATTATTTCAAGATTCCAGTCATCTCTCATATTAGGAATTGCAAGTGCAGCTCGAAGGGTGCAAATTGAACCCAGTCACTTAATAATCCTGGAGTATGGTCTCATGCTGGGCTCAACTGAGATTGAAGTTATCCTTAGATTTATTTGGAAGTGTCAATTAAAAAGTGCAAACCTACAGTAGCAGAATTGAAGAGGATTAGAAATGCTGCGTTTTCCTGGGGAGCTACTGCACTGTAACAAATTGTTGTACATTTACAGCAACACTTTTACAGTAACTCTATATTACAGTACAGTACTGTAAAGGCCAATGCATTTTGGGGACTCAATTACCATTCCTCTAAACTGCTGTAAAATTACAACAATTGCTGTACTTTTATAATACAAATTTACAGTAAATTACTGTATGATCTGTTTTGCTGTTTTACAGCAGCATACTGCGAATTATGGTGCATTGTAGGAAAATGTTGTGGGCGGCGAAATAATCTCTGTCTCATTAACATATTTTGAAGCGAGCCTTGTAAGTGGCTTTATTTGTTGCAACCATTAGTGAAAATGCTGTACCCCACTGAATAAACTACAATTTCCTATTTATTTTTGAATTTATCTTGTAAATCTACAGTAATTTACTGTAATTCAGTAACACCCCACATAATACATTATCGTACTGTATTTTTTGTAGTCTAAAAACCTTCTTCTGTAAATCTAGAGTAATTTACTGTCTACTGTGCTGCCAGTATTTTACTGTAATTCAGTTCCACCCACAGGATACAGTACCATACTGTACATTTGGAGTGGAAAAAAAACTTTTGTTGCTGCATGGTTTTGTTGTGGCTCATTAACACATTTTGATGTGTTCTTTGTAAGAGGCTATACTTGTTGCCCTGTTAGTACGAGAGCTATACCAATTTAAGTGATATGTGGTAGTAGTGCCTTAATTAACAATAAACTGCATATCAGAACTAGATCAGAATTGCAAAAAGTCTCAAACCTTAAATAATGGTTGAGCGTTTAGCCATGCGCTTTTGATCTGTTTTGCCTTGTAGTCACTGTCAGTTCAGAAGAGTTTCTTACAGGTCATCAACAGCCAAAATCATGTTTTTCATGAAATTGCATGATATTTGAAGTAAACTTGATCAAAGTATGTAAAATGACTGTTGCTTCTACATTGATAAAGTTTGATCATAAAGTTACTGGTCTTCCTCCACCATGTCAAACACTTGGATTCATTATTAAGGGCACAAGGTGACATCACTTTAATTCTCATTTTAATACACCAATGGTAACGATGTTCTCTTACCTGATTTAAATAAGTACCGCCTTGTAACCAACATTGGAGAACGTGTGTTTGCAGAGGGGCGTGGTTTATACAGATAGATCATTCAAATCTCTGACACAGTTGTCAAGTAAGTGCATCTGTCAGTGGTGCTGTACAGCACCTTACAAAATACATGCCAAATGGGAGATATATATATATATATATATATACATACACATATATATACATACATACACACACAGTGCTTTTGGAAAGTATTCAGACCCCTTGACTTTTTCCACATTTTGTTACATTACAGCCTTATTCTAAAATTGATTTTTTTTTTTTTAATCCCTCTTCAATCTACACACGATACCCCATAATGACAAAGCAAAAACAGATTTCTAGAAATGTTTGCTAATTTATAAAAAATGTAAAATTAAATATTACATTTACATAACTATTCAGACCCTTTACTCAGTACTTTGTTGAAGCACCTTTGGCAGTGATTACAGCCTCGAGTCTTCTTGGGTATGACGCTACAAGCTTGGCAACCTGTATTTGGGGAGTTTCTACCATTCTTCTCTGCAGATCCTCTCAAGCTCTGTCAGGTTTGATGGGGAGCATTGCTGCACAGCTATTTTCAGGTCTCTCTAGAGATGTTCGATCAGGTTTAAGTCCGGGCTCTGGCTAGGCCAATCAAGGACATTCAGAGACTTGTCCCAAAGCCACTCCTGCTTTGTCTTGGCTGTGTGCTTAGGGTCATTGTTCTGTTGGAAGGTGAACCTTCGCCCCAGTCTGAGGTCCTGAGCTCTCTGGAGCAGATTTTCATCAAGGATCTCTCTGTACTTTTCTCCGTTCATTTTTGCCTCGATCCTGACTAGTCTCCCAGTCTGTGCAGCAGAAAAACATCCCCACAGCATGATTCTGCCACCACCATGCTTCACCGTAGGGATGGTGCCAGGTTTCCTCCAGACGTGACACTTGGCATTCAAGAGTTCAATCTGGGTTTCATCAGACCAAAGAATCTTGTTTCTCATAAATTAGGTGCTTTTTGGCAAACTCTAGCGGCAGTGCTGGAAAGAGTACTCAATAAGTCATACTTGAGTAAAAGTAAAGATACCTTAATAATAGAACATGACTCAAGTAAATGTGAAAGTCACCCTGTAAAATACTACTTGAGTAAAAGTAAAGATACCTTAATAATAGAAAATGACTCAAGTAAATGTGAAAGTCGTAAAATACTACTCGAGTAAAAGTCTAAAAGTATTTGGTTTTAAATACTTAAGTAGCGAAATTAAATGTAATTGCTCAAGTGTACTGAAATATCAAAAGTAAAAGTAAAAGTATAAATCATTTCAAATTCCTTATATTAAGCAAGCCGTACGGCACAATTTTCTTTTCTTTTTTATTGACGGACAGCCAGGGGCACACTCCAACACTCAGACATAATTTACAAACAAAGCATTTGTGATTAATGAGTCTGCCATATCAGAGGCAGTAGGTATGACCAGAGATGTCCTCTTGATAAGTGTGTGAACTGGACCATTTTCCTGTCAAAATGTAACAAGTAATTTTGGGTGTCAGGGACAATGTATGGAGTAAAAAGTACATTTTCTTTAGGAATGCAGTGAAGTAAAAGTAAAAGTAGCCAAAAATATAAATAGTAAAGTAGAGTGCAGGTACCCCAAAAAACAACTTAAGTAAAGTAGTACTTTAAAGTATTTTTACCTAAGTAATACCACTATCAAGCGGGCTGTCATGTGCCTTTTACTGAGGAGTGGCTTCCGTCTGGCCACTCTACCATAAAGGCCTGATTGGTGGAGTCCTGCAGAGATGGTTGTCCTTCTGGAAGGTTCTTCCATCTCCATAAACTCTAGAGCTCTGTCAGGGTGACCATCGGGTTCTTAGTCACCTCCCTGACCAAGCCCTTCTCCCCTGATTGCTCAGTTTGGCCAGCTCTAGGAAGAGTCTTGGTGGTTCCAAACTTCTTCCATTTAGGAATTATGGAGGCCACTGTGTTCTTCGGGACCTTCAATGCTGTAGAAATGTTTTGGTACCCTTCCCTAGACCTGTGCCTCAACACAATCAACACAGTCTCGGCACTCTACGAACAATTCCTTCAACCTCATGGCTTGGTTTTTAATCTGACATGCACTGTCAACTGTGAGACCTTATATAGACAGGTGTGTACCTTTCCAAATCATGTCCAATCAATTGAATTTACCACAGGTGTACTCCAATCAAGTTGTAGAAACATCTCAAGGATGATCAATGGAAACAGGATGCACCTGAGCTCAATTTCGAGTCTCATAGCAAAGGGTCTGAACACTAATGTAAATAAGGTATTTCTGTTTTCAATTTGTAATAGGTCTAAAAACCGGTTTTTGCTTTGTCATTATGGGGCATTGTGTGTAGATTGCTGAGGATTGTTTTATTTATTTAATCCCTTTTAGAATAAGGCTGTAACGTAACAAAATGTAGAAAAAGTCAAGGGGTCTGAATCCTTCCCGAATGCACTGTATGTATATATATAATCTCATTGATGCAATGTTAATGTTGTCTGAGTTGCTTTGTTTATCACCAAATTAGCTTGAGAGGATTTTACTGCAACACTGCTCACTGCATCCAAGTTGCTTGACACAGGACTAATATGTAAATATATACTGAACGTTTCAAAGAACTGTCAGTCAAATTGAGCTTATGAATATAAGCTCCCCGCCCACTCAGCCTGTCTTTTCAAACTTCCTGGTAGTTAGCCATGAGAGAAAAAGTACTTTTCAGAATGACTGCTGAGGACCTTTAAACTGTTTAATGGTTGAATATTTACCCTTTAAGCCCTCTACAATATTTGGTAGTGATATAAAATACAAATTATTAATTGGTATACTGTAATATAGAATTACTTAACTGTTAGCAATTGCTGCAGTTTAATTAAAATACTATTTATCAAAGTACTATATTGCTGTTTGGCTGTATATTTACTGCAGCATTCTGTAATTTATAGTGCATTGCGGTAAAATGTTTGGGGAGGGGGACAGAATCGCTGGCTCATTAGCATCTTTGGAGGCTTGCCATATAAGTGGCTATATTTGTTGCACCCGTTAGTGAGAATGCTGTACCAATTCAAGTGATATGTGATAATGCCCCTATAATAATGTAAAAACATATAGGGGACAGGTTAGAGTGATAATAACTCCTAAACTGTTTACGTTGAGTATTAAGCCATGTACAAATACAGGGTATGTTGAAGACCTATCTATTGTTAACTACAGCAATGTTCCTATTAACGGTAACAAAAACATTTTACTTGCTGTGACTGAGATACACTACATGGCCAAAAGTATGTGGACACGCCTTCAAATTAGTGGATTTAGCTATTTCAGCGACACCGAGTATATAAAATCAAGCACACAGCCATGCATTCTCCATAGACAAACATTGGCAGTAGAATGGCCTTACTGAAGAGCTCAGTGACGTTCAACGTGGCACTGTCACAGTGCCACCTTTACAACAAGTCAGTTCATCAAATTTCTGCCCTGCTAGGGCTGCCTCTTTCAACTGTAAGTGCTGTTATTGTGAAGTGGAAACATCTAGGAGCAACAACGGCTCAGCCACGAAGTGGTGGGCCACACAAGCTCACAGAGCAGGACCGCCGATTGCTGAAGCACGTGGCGCATAAAAATCGTCTATCCTCGGTTGTAACACTCACTAACGAGTTCCAAACTGCCTTTGGAAGCAACGTGCATATCTGTCAGACATCCTTCCTTCATCCTGACGAAGAGGATGAGAGGTTGGTTAGATAGTGTGTCGCACTCCGCCCTTCATCAGTCAGACATCCCTCCTTCATCCTGACGAAGAGGATGAAAGGATGGTTAGATAGTGTGTCGCTCTCCGTCCTTCATCAGTCAGACATCCCTCCTTCATCCTGACGAAGAGGATGAAAGGATGGTTAGATAGTGTGTCGCTCTCCGTCCTTCATCAGTCAGACATCCCTCCTTCATCCTGACGAAGAGGATGAAAGGATGGTTAGATAGTGTGTCGCTCTCCGTCCTTCATCAGTCAGACATCCCTCCTTCATCCTGACGAAGAGGATGAAAGGATGGTTAGATAGTGTGTCGCTCTCCGTCCTTCACCAGTCAGACATCCCTCCTTCATCCTGACGAAGAGGATGAAAGGATGGTTAGATAGTGTGTCGCTCTCCGTCCTTCATCAGTCAGACATCCCTCCTTCATCCTGACGAAGAGGATGAAAGGATGGTTAGATAGTGTGTCGCTCTCCGTCCTTCAACAGTCAGACATCCCTCCTTCAGTCGTTTTATCTCCTCTGTGTCGGCACATTCTTTCCGTGCCTAATTCACTTCAATACAAAATACTGTTCAACACACACACACACACACACACACACACACACACACACACACACACACACACACACACACACACACACACACACACACACACACACACACACACACACACACACACACACACACACACATTCTTTCCGTGCCTAATTCACTTCAATACAAAATACTGTTCAACACACACACACACACACACACACACACACACACACACACACACACACACACACACATTCTTTCCGTGCCTAATTCACTTCAATACAAAATACTGTTCAACACACACACACACACACACACACACACACACACACACACACACACACACACACACACACACATCCTCTCTGTGCCTATTTCGAGTCGTGTCACTGTCTCTGTACCCAGAAGGGGCATTATTATGACAAATTTCTAACTGAGTTTTGTTGGTTTTAATGTAATTGATCTCAGTTCTGATTTCATCCAATAAGTCCTTTCTCTGTGCTCTTGTGACGGGGGATATGTTGGCTAGGAAACGTAAGTTATAGTAATAGCTAAAAGAATACTCCCAGGTCGACAAAAAAATAGTACAAAACTGCAAAAGAGGCACGTATGTGAGATTCACTTGAATAAATCACAGACTACCTTCATCTTTTTAATATGCACCTTAATCCTGCCGTGTAATAAAAAGGATCACCTTTGATTAATCATTGAAATCCCATTTAAGAGTTTGGTCAGAACAAGTAAAAAGTATTGTTCTATCGCTAAGAGATATGAACAGATTAAATTATTCATCTAGGTCTAGGCCTACTTTTAACTTTTAAATTCTAACTATTTTTGGCAGCACTATTTCTACAGGTCTTATAGCACAGTAACTAACAGTGTTATAATCTATGTAATTACACTGTAAATGGTTAGTAATAATATGTAGGTATTATTGTCATGCCACGGGGTAACACGTTACATTAAGTTGCCCCTTATTACTATGTAACTACACAGTAATAACTGTAGTAAAAACCCTGGTAACAACATCACTTATTACACAATTGCAACAAGGACTGTGTAATCACACATCCCACTTGCTGAAGGTTATTCCACATGTTCTTGTTTCCACTATGTCACCACTGTTTTGCAATTAACAGTTTGAAAGTCACCTGTTAATGACCATGTTAATAACGCCAGCCAAATTGTGACCCTCTTACATGTACCCAGGGTTGATACCATCTTGCCCTAATAGGCTAGTAGCTGGCAACAACAATTGTAACAAGGCAGATTGTTTTCTAATTGGTCATTTCCATGTTCTAACCTGGCCCAAAGGGTATATTCAATCAAATGATATGTAACGACAATGTTGTTCAAATGGATACACTTGTATTTATAATGTACACACTCCGGAGTAAACAACTTAATGTACAGTGAAATAATGTTTTAATTACTATGTAGTTACAATGTAACAACCCTTTTGGAGAAACATGGTTAACCAGGAGAAATGCGGAGACGGGATAATATTAGGTAGAGTATAGCGCTCTTAGTTACATTGTACTTACAGTATAACAATATTTAACCGCATGTTATTACAATCTTGTTACAAATTATATACATGTATTTACAGTGTAATTTAATGTAAAATGAAAACGTATTAATTGCTATGTAATTACAATGTAACCATCGTTGCAGTACTGGGAGCAATAAGGAGACAGGAGAAAATGTTCTGTTTGACTTTTCTTTAATGGGTTAAATAAAGATGAATATTCAAAGCATTCAAATTCATTTCCTTGTTTCAGACTCATAACAATAACTACTTTAGTGAGTAAAATGTACAAACTCAGGGTCGCTAAGCTAGCTAATATTCCCCCATGCATTCATTCACATGTAACAACAGAAACATGCAATAATTTCAACAATTTTACGAGTTACAGTTCATATAAGGAAATAATTCAATTTAAATATATTTATTAGACCCTAATCTATGGATTTCACATGACTGGGCAGGGGCGGAGCCATGGGTGGGCATAGGCCTACCCACTGGGGAGACAGGCACACCCGCTTGGGAGCCAGGCCCAGCCAATCAAAATGAGTTTTTCCCCACAAAAGGGCTTTATTACAGACAGATATACTCCTCAGTTTCATCAGCTGTCCGGGTGACTGGTCTCCGACCATCCCACAGGTGACGAAGCCGGATGTGGAGGTCTTGAGCTGGCGTGGTTACATGTGGTCTGTGGTTGTGAGGCCGGTTGGATATACTGTCAAATTCTCTAAAACAACGTTAGCGGTGGCTTATGGTACATTCAATTCTCTGTCAACAGCTCTGGTGGACATTCCTGCAGTCAGCATGCCAATTGCATGCATTGTGTTGTGTGACAAAACTACATTTTAGAGTGGCCTTTTATTTTCCCCAGCACAAGGTGCACCTGTGTAATGATCATGCTGTTTAATCAGCTTCTTGATATGCCACAGCTGTCAGGTGGATGGATTACCTTGGCAAAGGGAGAAATACTCACTAACAAAGATGTAAACAAATTTGTGCTCAAAATTTGAGAAAAAATATTTTATTTTGCGGACGGAAAATTTCTGGGATCTTTACATGTTGCGTTTATATTTTTGTTCAGTAAAGGTAGCCTACCCGCACTGTATCTGCAAGCTGTTGGCTACAGCGTATATGCCAAGACAAGAGTGGGCACATTTGCTATATAACACAACAGTTTTTGTGACAAAACCATCAGTTGAGTTGAAAATGCGATTGAAACCAATTAATCTTGTATTTTTCATTCGGTACATGGGAATTTAATAGCAAAAGTTATTTTATATACGCTACGTCATCACACACAGCTTTCTGCAAAGAGTCAGTTCAATGGAAACACATCTCTGCTGGAATAAGTTTCAGCAGTTGGATGTGTAATTACACAGTCCTTGTTCTAGACGTGTTTATGACTGATCCTGCTAAACCCTATTACCATATAATAGCATAGTAATACTACATTGTTACTACGTTGTGACTATGGTTTTACTACGTTGTTACTACGTTGTTAATATGTTGTTACTACGTTGTTACTACGTTGTTACATGTTGTTAGTACATCGTTACTACGTTGTTATCTTGTTGTTGCTACATTGTTACTAAGTTGTCACTATGTTGTTACTATGTTGTTACTTTGTTGTTACTTTGTTGTTACTACGTTGTTACTACGTTGTTACCTTGGTGTTACTGTGTTGTTACTGTGTTGTTACCTCGTTGTTACTGTGTTGTCACTGTGTTGTTACCTTGTTGTTGCTGTGTTGTTACTGTGTTGTTATTGTGTTGTTACCTTGGTGTTACTGTGTTGTTACTGTGTTGTTACCTCGTTGTTACTGTGTTGTCACTGTGTTGTTACCTTGTTGTTGCTGTGTTGTTACTGTGTTGTTATTGTGTTGTTACCTTGTTGTTACTATGTTGTTACTATGTTGTTACTTTGTTGTTACTTTGTTGTCACTGTGTTGTTACTGTGTTGTTACCTCGTTGTCACTGTGTTGTCACTGTGTTGTCACTGTGTTGTTACCTTGGTGTTACTGTGTTGTTACTGTGTTGTTACCTCGTTGTTACTGTGTTGTCACTGTGTTGTTACCTTGTTGTTGCTGTGTTGTTACTGTGTTGTTACCTTGTTGTTGCTGTGTTGTTACTGTGTTGTTACTGTGTTGTTACTGTGTTGTTACCTTGGTGTTACTGTGTTGTTACTGTGTTGTTACCTCGTTGTCACTGTGTTGTCACTGTGTTGTTACTGTGTTGTTACCATGTTGTTACTGTGTTGTTACCTTGTTGTCACTGTGTTGTTACTACGGTGTTACTGTGTTGTTACCTTGTTGTTACTGTGTTGTCACTGTGTTGTTACTATGTTGTTACTGTGTTGTTACCTTGTTGTCACTGTGTTGTTACTATGTTGTTACCTTGTTGTCACTGTGTTGTTACTATGTTGTTACTGTGTTGTCACTGTGTTGTTACTACGGTGTTACTGTGTTGTTACTGTGTTGTTACTGTGTTGTTACTGTGTTGTTACCTTGTTGTTACTGTGTTGTCACTGTGTTTTTACTGTGTTGTTACCTTGTTGTTACTGTGTTGTCACTGTGTTGTTACTACTGTGTTGTCACTGTGTTGTTACTGTGTTGTTACCTTGTTGTTACTGTGTTGTCACTGTGTTGTTACTGTGTTGTTACCTTGTTGTTACTGTGTTGTCACTGTGTTTTTACTGTGTTGTTACTGTGTTGTTACCTTGTTGTTACTGTGTTGTCACTGTGTTGTTACTGTGTTGTTACTGTGTTGTCACTGTGTTGTTACTGTGTTGTTACCTTGTTGTTACTGTGTTGTCACTGTGTTGTTACTGTGTTGTTACCTTGTTGTTACTGTGTTGTCACTGTGTTTTTACTGTGTTGTTACTGTGTTGTTACCTTGTTGTTACCTTGTTGTCACTGTGTTGTTACTGTGTTGTTACTGTGTTGTCACTGTGTTGTTACTGTGTTGTTACCTTGTTGTTACTGTGTTGTTACTGTGTTGTCACTGTGTTGTTACCTTGTTGTTACTGTGTTGTCACTGTGTTGTTACTGTGTTGTTACTGTGTTGTCACTGTGTTGTTACTGTGTTGTTACTGTGTTGTTACCTTGTTGTTACTGTGTTTTTACTGTGTTGTTACTGTGTTGTTACCTTGTTGTTACTGTGTTGTTACTGTGTTGTTACTGTGTTGTTACTGTGTTGTCACTGTGTTGTTACTGTGTTGTTACCTTGTTGTTACTGTGTTGTTACCTTGTTGTTACTGTGTTGTCACTGTGTTGTTACTGTGTTGTTACCTTGTTGTTACTGTGTTGTCACTGTGTTGTTACTGTGTTGTTACTGTGTTGTTACTGTGTTGTTACTGCGGTGTTACTGTGTTGTTACTATGGTGTTACTGTGTTGTTACTTTGTTGTTACCTTGTTGTTACTGTGTTGTCACTGTGTTGTTACTGTGTTGTTACCTTGTTGTTACTGTGTTGTCACTGTGTTTTTACTGTGTTGTTACTGTGTTGTTACCTTGTTGTTACCTTGTTGTTACTGTGTTGTTACTGTGTTGTTACTGTGTTGTTACCTTGTTGTTACTGTGTTGTTACTGTGTTGCCACTGTGTTGTTACTACGGTGTTACTGTGTTGTTACTGTGTTGTTACCTTGTTGTTACTGTGTTGTTACTGTGCTGTTACTATGGTGTTACTGTGTTGTTACTGTGTTGTCACTGTGTTGTTACTGTGTTGTTACCTTGTTGTTACTGTGTTGTGACCTTGTTGTTACTGTGTTGTTACTGTGTTGTCACTGTGTTGTTACTGTGTTGTTACTGTGTTGTTACCTTGTTGTTACTGTGTTGTCACTGTGATGTTACTACATTGTTACTACGTTTTTATCTTGTTGTTACTACATTATTATTATATTGTTACGACGTTGTTACTATGTTCTTACTACAGCTATTACTGTGTAGTTGCACAGTAATAGGGGGCAACTTAATGTAGTTTTACAAACCGCGATCATATCAAGGACCATTCATCCCATCATCCATAACCCAGGCAGCGAGTGTAGGTCAAGTGGTGTCTCTGTCTGTCTCTTAGAGACAGATGAATCTTCACCGTTACAGTGGAGGTTAATGATATGGTGAATGGGTCACTGGTCCAACTCCCTTACCTAACTTCCCCCTCAATTTATGTGTCTCTCTATTCCCATCCCATCCCTCCCTCCCTCATTGCTTTCTTTTTCTCACCTCCCTCCCTATCCTCAATCTCCTCTCCCTCTCCCATTTGTCCCTCTTTCCCATCCCCTTGCCTCTCTCTCTCTTTCTCT
Source organism: Salvelinus alpinus (assembly GCF_045679555.1). Taxonomy (NCBI): domain Eukaryota; kingdom Metazoa; phylum Chordata; class Actinopteri; order Salmoniformes; family Salmonidae; genus Salvelinus; species Salvelinus alpinus. The sequence goes on along the minus strand of NC_092088.1, from coordinate 9,892,190 downwards.
CTCTCTCTCCCTCCCTCTCTCCTTTTGTAGGAGTGCTGTGGCTGTGTATCGTGGCAGAGTGTCTTTATATTCTCCTCCTGGCCACCGGAGGCATCCTCATGTCCATAGAGGCATGTCACTTAGGAAACGTCATCAACGGACTGAAACTCAACGCCTTTGCTGCCATGTTCACTGTCCTGTCAGGTAACAACACTTTACATGCTCTCTTATGTGTGAGTCAGTCAGTTTTCTCCTCTCCTCATTATTCCTCTCAGGTAGAAAAGTGTTTCGTTTGTTTGTTTGTTGCTGATTGGGACTACAGAAACCCTGCAGATCAACAAGGTCTTCACACTGGCAGCTTTAGGCAGCTTTACTCAGTGAGGGGCCTTAAAACTTCTTCAGGCTGCAAGCCCGACATCGGGATCAATATGACAACAGCCTGTCCAAGTGCAGAGCGCGAAATTCAAAATCTATTTTTGTAAAATATTTAACTTTCACACATTAACAAGTCCAATACAGCATTTGAAAGATAAACATCTTGTCAATCCAGCCAACATGTCCGATTTTTTAAATGTTTTACAGAGAAAACACCACATATTTATGTTAGGTCACCACCAAATAAAAAAAGACAGAAAGACATTTTTCACAGCACAAGTAGGCTGCATTTAGCATGCACAAGCCAACCTAACTAACCTAGAACCAACCTAAATAACCTAGAAAAAACTACCTCAGATGACAGTCCTATAACATGTTACACAATAAATCTATGTTTTGTTCAAAAAAAATGCATATTTTAGCTATAAATCAGTTTTACATTACTGCTACCATCATAGCTACAGTAAGAAATCGCACGGGAGTAGCCAGAGAAAATACAGACACCAACGTCAACTACCTTATTACACTTCAGAAAACATTTCAGAGAAATATATGGTGGATAGCTAATGAAAGAGAAAGATCTTGTGAATACAGACAATATTTCAGATTCTTTAAATGTTTTACAGCGAAAACACCACATATATTCATGTTAGCTCACCACCAAATACAAAAAGAGAGACAGATATTTTTCACAGCACCGGTAGCATGCAGCTAGCATGCAGCTAGCATGCAAAGCCAACCTAACTAACCTAGAACTAACCTAAATAACCTAGAAAAAACTCCCTCAGATGACAGTCCTATAACATGTTACACAATAAATCTATGTTTTGTTCAAAAAAAATGCATATTTTAGCTATAAATCAGTTTTACATTACTGCTACCATCATAGCTACAGTAAGAAATCGCACGGCAGTAGCCAGAGAAAACAGACACCAACGTCTACTTCTAATTTCACATCAGAAAAGATTTCAGAAAAATATATGGTGGATAGCTAATGAAAGAGAAAGATCTTGTGAATACAGACAATATTTCCGATTTCTGAAGTGTTTTACAGCGAAAACACAATATATCGTTATATTAGCTTACTACAATAGCTAACACACAGCAGCATTGATTCTAGTCAAACGCTAGCGATAGCACAGTTCGACAGATATATGAAAAAGCATCCCAAATTGGGTCCTTATCTTTGTTGATTTTCCATCAGAATGTTCTCCAAAGGGTCCTTTGTTCAGAACCGTGTTCATTTGGACCTAGAACGAACGATGTCCCTGTTGAATTAGCATGACACACTGGCCATGCCATGCTAACCTCTCCGTCTTGACAAAATTCTTGCGTCGCATCACGTCTAAAGTCCAGAATAAATTTCAATAATATAATTAAAGTATATTGAAAAAACATACTTTAGGATGATTTTGTGACATGTATCAAAGAAAATCGAAGCTGGAGGTCATATTCACCTATAACGAGTGTTTTCCAGGAGCGCGGTCCAGTTCCTACTTCGCGCCCAGAAAAAATTATAAAGTGCGCACTTATCACTCAAAGAGGTTCCTTTCAGTCCCTGACAGAGATAATCAAGTCCTTTTTTCTCTCACTTCCGCATGACAACCAGGGGAAGATGTGTGACGTGTTTGTACAGTCCCAAGTGCCAAGGCCTTTTATAGAGAGTATCTTGAAGAGAGACATAGCTTCTTGGAAAATTCACTTTTTCCAGAAAATGGGCTGTAAAAAGAGTTATGTTTCACTTAGAGAAATAATTAAACCTGTTTTAGAAACTAGAAGGTGTTTTATATCCAAAGGTAATAAATAATATGCATATTGTACGAGCAAGAATTGAGTACGAGGCCGTTTGAAATGGGCACCTTTTTTCTGGCTACTCAATAATTTCCCTTGCAGCCATAACAGGTTAAAACAGTGACTTATCCATGGAACACTGCTCACTGCTGTCTGTGGGTCTGCAGACTGGACTTGAAGTCTACTCTTCCATGTATACTATGAGGCGTTGTCTTTTTCAGACAGCTTGTCGAGTTTTATCTGGATCAGTATTCATCTGGTCCTGTCATCTGAGTTTTTCTGCAGACACAATACTTCAGTGTTCTGTTGGCTATGTGATGGTTTAGATGTTCTGTTGGCTATGTGATGGTCTCTGTGTTTTGTTGGCTATGTGATGGTCTCTGTGTTTTGTTGGCTATGTGATGGTTTAGATGTTCTGTTGGCTAAGTGATGGTCTAGGTGTTCTGTTGGCTATGTGGTGGTTTAGATGTTCTGTTGACTACGTGATGGTCTAGGTGTTCTGTTGGCTAAGTGATGGTCTAGGTCTTGGCTGTCTCCAAACCTCTTGGCTGTCTCCTAACCTCTTGGCTGTCTCCTAACCTCTTGGCTGTCATCCCAACCTCTTGGCTGTCATCCCAACCTCTTGGCTGTCATCCCAACCTCTTGGCTGTCATCCCAACCTCTTGGCAGTCTCCAAACCTCTTGGCTGTCTCCAAACCTCTTGTCTTGCATCCAGGTCATTTGCGGTCGTTTGGCACTCGTCTGATGTTGGTCATTCAATTTTTCAATTTTGTTCTTGATGAAGGCATTAACAGTGACCTCAGAAATCCACAAAATGTACCATCGAACTGAACTGTGAAACATAACGGGGATATTTTCATCAGTAATGTTTTTCTGAAATGGGGGTCATCAGCAATTACTACTGTAGGTAGAATTTGGTTCGCAGATATAAACCAAGAGTAAAAAATGAAATGGCAGAAAACGTTTGGTTTTATGATCCCCATTAATGGTATGGATGACCTCAAATCAACCACTGATTTCACTGGCATGTAAAAACAGTAAAACTGTACTCAAATGAACATAGTCTCATCTCACAGGAGGTATTCTGTCCTGCCTACAGTCTCATCTCACAGGAGTTATCCTGTCCTGCCTACAGTCTCATCTCACAGGAGTTATCCTGTCCTGCCTACAGTCTCATCTCACAGGAGTTATCCTGTCCTGCCTACAGTCTCATCTCACAGGAGTTATCCTGTCCTGCCTACAGTCTCATCTCACAGGAGTTATCCTGTCCTGCCTACAGTCTCATCTCACAGGAGTTATCCTGTCCTGCCTACAGTCTCATCTCACAGGAGTTATCCTGTCCTGCCTACAGTCTCATCTCACAGGAGTTATCCTGTCCTGCCTACAGTCTCATCTCACAGGAGTTATCCATCTATACCCACATATATACCCACATCCATACCCACATTTATACCCACATCTATACCCACATCTATACCCACATCCATACCCACATCTATACCCACATCCATACCCACATCCATACCCACATTTATACCCACATCCATACCCACATCTATACCAATCATCTATACCCACATCTATACCCAGATATATACCCACATCTATACCCACATCTATACCCACATCTATACCCACATATATACCCACATCTATACCCACATCCATACCCACATCTATACCCACATCTATACCCAGATATATACCCACATCTATACCCACATCCATACCCACAGCTATACCCACAGCTATACCCAGATATATCCCCACATCCATACCCACATATATACCCATATATCTACCCACATCTATACCCACATCTATACCCACATCTATACCCACATGTATACCCACATCTATACCAATAATCTATACCCACATCCATACCCACATCTATACCCACATATATACCCACATCTATACCCACATATATACCCACATCTATACCCACATCTATACCAATAATCTATACCCACATCCATACCCACATCTATACCCACATCTATACCCACATCTATACCCACATCTATACCCACATCTATACCCACATCTATACCCACATCTATACCCACATCTATACCCACATCTATACCCACATATATACCCACATCTATACCCACATCTATACCCACATATATACCCACATCTATACCAATAATCTATACCCACATCCATACCCACATCTATACCCACATCTATACCCACATCTCTACCCACATCTATACCCACATATATACCCACATCTATACCCACATATCTACCCACATCTCTACCCACATCTCTACCCACATCTACACCCACATATATACCCACATCTATACCCACATCTCTACCCACATCTCTACCCACATCTATACCCACATCTATACCCACATCTATACCCACATATATACCCACATCTATACCCACCTATATACCCACATCTATACCCACATCTATACCAATAATCTATACCCACATCCATACCCACATCTATACCCACATCTATACCCACATCTATACCCACATATATACCCACATCTATACCCACATATATACCCACATCTATACCCACATATATACCCACATCTATACCCACATCTATACCCACATCTATACCCACATATATACCCACATCTATACCCACATATATACCCACATCTATACCCACATCTATACCCACATATATACCCACATCTATACCCACATCTATACCCACATCTATACCCACATCCATACCCACATCTATACCCACATCTATACCCACATATATACCCACATCTATACCCACATCTATACCCACATCTATACCCACATCTATACCCACATATATACCCACATCTATACCCACATCTATACCCACATATATACCCACATCTATACCAATAATCTATACCCACATCCATACCCACATCTATACCCACATCTATACCCACATATATACCCACATCTCTACCCACATCTATACCCACATATATACCCACATCTATACCCACATATCTACCCACATCTCTACCCACATCTCTACCCACATCTACACCCACATATATACCCACATCTATACCCACATCTCTACCCACATCTATACCCACATCTATACCAATAATCTATACCCACATCTATACCCACATATATACCCACATCTATACCCACCTATATACCCACATCTATACCCACATCTATACCAATAATCTATACCCACATCCATACCCACATCTATACCCACATCTATACCCACATATATACCCACATCTATACCCACATATATACCCACATCTATACCCACATCTATACCCACATCTATACCCACATATATACCCACATCTATACCCACATCTATACCCACATCTATACCCACATATATACCCACATCTATACCCACATATATACCCACATCTATACCCACATCTATACCCACATATATACCCACATCTATACCCACATCTATACCAATAATCTATACCCACATCCATACCCACATCTATACCCACATCTATACCCACATATATACCCACATCTATACCCACATCTATGCCCACATCTATACCCACATCTATACCCACATCTATACCCACATATATACCCACATCTATACCCACATCTATACCAATAATCTATACCCACATTTTTACCCACATCTATACCCACATATATACCCACATCTATACCCACATCTATACCCACATCTATACCCACATATATAGCCACATCTATACCCACATCTATACCCAGATATATCCCCACATCTATACCCACATTTATACCCACATATCTACCCACATCTATACCCACATCCATACCCACATCTATACCCAGATATATCCCCACATCTATACCCAGATATATCCCCACATCTATACCCACATCTATACCCAGATATATCCCCACATCTATACCCAGGTATATCCCCACATCTATACCCACATCCATACCCACATCTCTACCCACATATATACCCACATATCTACCCATATCTCTACCCACATCTCTACCCACATCTATACCCACATCTATACCCACATCTATACCCACATCTATACCCAGATATATCCCCACATCTATACCCACATATATACCCACATATCTACCCACATCTATACCCACATCCATACCCACATCTATACCCAGATATATCCCCACATCTATACCCACATCTATACCCACATCTATACCCACATATATAGCCACATCTATACCCACATCTATACCCACATCTATACCCAGATATATCCCCACATCTATACCCACATTTATACCCACATATCTACCCACATCTATACCCACATCCATACCCACATCTATACCCAGATATATCCCCACATCTATACCCAGATATATCCCCACATCTATACCCACATCTATACCCAGATATATACCCACATCTATACCCAGATATATCCCCACATCTATACCCACATCTATACCCACATCTATACCCACATCTATACCCACATCCATACCCACATCTATACCCACATATATATCCACAGCTATACCCACATCTATACCCAGAGATATCCCCACATCTATACCCACATCTATACCCACATCTATACCCAGATATATCCCCACATCTATACCCACATCCATACCCATACCCACATCCATGCCCACATCTATACCCACATCTATACCCAGATATATCCCCACATCTATACCCAGGTATATCCCCACATCTATACCCACATCCATACCCACATCTCTACCCACATATATACCCACATATCTACCCACATCTCTACCCACATCTCTACCCACATCTATACCCACATCTATACCCACATCTATACCCACATCTATACCCACATCCATACCCACATCTATACCCAGATATATCCCCACATCTATACCCACATATATACCCACATATCTACCCACATCTATACCCACATCCATACCCACATCTATACCCAGATATATCCCCACATCTATACACACATCTATACCCACATCTATACCCAGATATATCCCCACATCTATACCCACATCTATACCCAGATATATACCCGCATCCATACCCACATCCATGCCCACATCTATACCCACATCTATACCCAGATATATCCCCACATCTATACCCACATCCATACCCACATCTCTACCCACATATATACCCACATATCTACCCACATCTCTACCCACATCTCTACCCACATCTATACCCACATATATCCCCACATCTATACACACATCTATACACACATCTATACACACATCTACATCAGGAGACGTGGAGGAGGCCGTAGGAGGGCAACAACCCAGCAGCAGGACCGCTACCTCCGCCTTTGTGCAAGGAGGAGCACTGCCAGAGCCCTGCAAAATGACCTCCAGCAGACCACAAATGTGCATGTGTCTGCTCAAACGGTCAGAAACAGACTCCATGAGGGTGGTATGAGGGCCCGACGTCCACAGGTGGGGGTTGTGCTTACAGCCCAACACCGTGCAGGACGTTTGGCATTTGCCAGAGAACACCAAGATTGGCAAATTCGACACTGGCGCCCTGTGCTCTTCACAGATGAAAGCAGGTTCACACTGAGGACATGTGACAGACGTGACAGAGTCTGGAGACGCCGTGGAGAACGTTCTGCTGCCTGCAACATCCTCCAGCATGACCGGTTTGGCGGTGGGTCAGTCATGGTGTGGGGTGGCATTTCTTTGGGGGGCCGCACAGCCCTCCATGTGCTCGCCAGAGGTAGCCTGACTGCCATTAGGTACCGAGATGAGATCCTCAGACCCCTTGTGAGACCATATGCTGGTGCGGTTGGCCCTGGGTTCCTCCTAATGCAAGACAATGCTAGACCTCATGTGGCTGGAGTGTGTCAGCAGTTCCTGCAAGAGGAAGGCATTGATGCTATGGACTGGCCCGCCCGTTCCCCAGACCTGAATCCAATTGAGCACATCTGGGACATCATGTCTCGCTCCATCCACCAACGCCATGTTGCACCACAGACTGTCCAGGAGTTGGCGGATGCTTTAGTCCAGGTCTGGGAGGAGATCCCTCAGGAGACCATCCGCCACCTCATCAGGAGCATGCCCAGGCGTTGTAGGGAGGTCATACAGGCACGTGGAGGCCACACACACTACTGAGCCTCATTTTTACTTGTTTTAAGGACATTACATCAAAGTTGGATCAGCCTGTAGTGTGGTTTTCCACTTTAATTTTGAGTGTGACTCCAAATCCAGAACCCCATTGGTTGATAAATTTGATTTCCATTGATAATTTTTGTGTGATTTTGTTGTCAGCACATTCAACTATGTAAAGAAAAAAGTATTTAATAAGAATATTTCATTCATTCAGATCTAGGATGTGTTATTTTAGTGTTCCCTTTATTTTTTTTGAGCAGTGTATATATATATATGTATTTATTTTGTAGAAGTAATCTCCCGGCCTAGAGAAAGAGGGTCGGCCGCCAGTTGCCAATCTCTGATCCAAATGAATCAGTAAGAGGGTTTACCTTTGTGACTGTTTTTATTGTGTTCATCTAGGTTATAGAGAAGCAGTTTACCTAGCTCAGCATCTTGTTGTAATGGTTTCTACAGGAATGCTAGAGGCCAGAGAATAGAGAAACCCTTATTAAACTAATTGATCGTGGGTTGTATGGAGAGAGGGAGAGAGAGAGGGAGAGAGGGAGAGAGAGAGAGAGAGATGGGGATGGTCTTTGTTTTAGCACAAACAGCCCATATGGGTGATTAATTTCATGCTTTACCATTACCAAGAAGAGAACAGCTAAGTTTTACAGAGGAAAGATAAGGTGGTGTGCAAGTAGAGGTGCTGCCTGAAGGAAGTTCTGAATGTAGGTGACGGGGTAGGCACAATGTCTCTCCTCTATGGTGAGTCCTGTGCCTTCCCTTTGCATTCCTTACCTTAGTCTTAGTGTAACGCCATAGGGGCTTCACCTGGCTCTCCATACACATACAGACAGATGGAAACGACAGGGGAGCAGAATTATCTAATGTCCAAAATCCGAAATGCTTGATGTGGAATGAACTCCAATCAAACACTGCCACTGAAAAGCATATTATTAAATCTGTGGGAAACGTATCATGACCGACCGGCTCGATTCGGTCTTATGTAGCAAAATTTGAAATGGTGGATTTTGGGTAAAAGTAGAGACTCAGAGCTACAAAATGGTATATCATACACTACAGTTGAGGAACAATGGGAAAGTCATTCTGCTTTGAAAGTTGATAAACTTGTAACCTCACTTTTGAGAAAGCTCTTCTTCGTCTACACCCATTCAGCATCGTTCACACCCTCTTGGGCCTTAGCCCCACCCATCTCTTTAAGGATTCACATGTACTAAACAACCAAAGATTTCAAGACTAAAGACTGGTTTATACTACGGATGTGTTCGTACATTTTATCTGGAGTGCCAGAGTGTGCTCTGGGCGGTCGTAAACTGAGAGCGTTGTCAGATTGTGCATTCGTAAATTCAGAGCGTTTCGCTCTCGGAGCGTTCAGAGGATGCTCTGGCCGAGGAGTAGGGTTGATCCGAGCGTTCTGACCTAACAACAGCAGTCAAGCACCCAAGCTAACAGGCTAACGTTGGCTAGCTTGCTACTGTAGCTACTTCCAGACATAAATGAGAAAACACCTCACTCTGTCCATTTTACTCGCCCTAGCAGAGCTGGTTAGGCTGTTTTCATGTTATATAGAGTGTTGGTGACTGTAACTGTGCTGCTGGCAACAATTTAATTACGCAGTTTTGCCAAGGTTTACTAACACTGGCCATATTCAACGGGTGTTGAATGTTCGTAAATGTGTCAGTTATTCTGCGCTCTGGCTCACAGACGAGTGCTATGAAATCGGACTAGATAGCCAGAGCGAATTTACCATCTACGTCAATCGTCAGTTGTCGCAGTGACATCATGAACATTCTATTGAAATGGGTACTTGCATCGTGGAGTCTTTATTAAAGACATGTAGCTAGCTAGCTAAACAATGAACCATAATCCCAACTCATGATGTTACTACCCTGAACGAATCTGCAGGTAGCTAACCAACCAGGTTCAATGTTAGCTAGCTAACAGTAGGCAATGACTAGCAATTACAAATGGCTCTCTGAGATACGAATAATATTACTACACAGATCATACACGTAACGTTAGCTAGCGAGCCAGCAGTACACTTTAACTTGAAATGAAAATGACTTTCTGACAAAATTGGAAACGTGTAATATCTGAAAATGTAGCTAGCTACAAAAAAATGCATTTTGATCAAATAAACGAAACAAGTTTACGTTCAAATGGCTCTCCTGTGAAGTAGCGACGTGCGGCATACGCCTAGTTTCCTGAAACGAGTCACATATGACCAACATCAGCAGAATTCCAGTGCTGACTCTGTCAAGGAAAGCTAGGTACACCATACAAGGCTCTTCATGCTAAGTGTGTGGATTTGGACTGAAGCTCCGGTAGTTTGTAAAGAGGATATCTGACATGATTGATTAACATATGTAGAAATATGCTGAGAATTAACATGAGAGTGAATGGGAGGAGGGGGATGCTGAGAGCGAACACGTTCTCTGCTGCTATCAGCTCTGCTCTTGTTCAGTCTGAGATTTGGGGGGCTTAACCACTAATCGGATTGGCACAGAGTCTGTTTGTTATTCCTCATGTTTTTTCTGTTCCCTCACTTTTTTGGGAGTGATGAAAGTCTGAGGAGATCCCTTGCTTCGGCAGTCATGTTACTAGCCAGCCGGAAATAGAGAGGGAGAGCGGGAGAGAGAGAGAGAGAGAGAGATGTGAATAGGACAGAGAAAGATGTGAGAGAGAGAGGGGAAAGGACAGAGAAAGAGATGTGTGTGTAAGAGAGAGAGGGGAAAGGACAGAGAGAGATGTGAGAGAGAGAGGGGAAAGGTCAGAGAGAGAGAGTAGGAGAAATAGAAAGAGAGAGAGAGATGTAGGAGAAACAGCGAGAGAGAGAGAAAGAGTGATGTGGGAGAAAGAGAGATAAAGATTTCATGAGCTGAAATGAAAGATCACAGAAATTTCTCTCAAATGTTGTGCAAAAATGTATTTACGTCCTTGTTAGTGAGCATTTCTCCTTTGTCAATATAATCCATCCACCTGACAGGTGTGGAATATCAAGAAGATGATAATTGCATAATAATTACAATAAAAAGACGCTCTAAAATGTGCGGTTTTGTCACACGACACAATGCCACAGATGTCCAAAATTTTGAGGGAGCGTGCAATTAGCATGCTGACTGCAAGAATGTCCACCAGAGCTGTTGCCAGAGAATTTAATGTTCATTTCTCTAACATATGCCGCTTCCAACGTCATTTTAGAGAATTTGGCAGTACGTTCAACCGGCCTCACAACCGTAGACCACGTGTAACTACGCCAGCCCATGAACTCCACATCCGGCTTCTTCACCTGCGTGATCATCTGAGACCAGCCACCCAGACAGTTGATGAAACTGAGGACTATTTCTGTCTGTCATAAAGACCATTTGTGGGGGGAAAAAACTAATTCTGATTGTCTGGGCCTGGCTCCCCAGTAGGTGGACCTGGCTCTTAAGTAGGTGGGCCTATGCCCTCCCAGGCCCAGCCATGGCTGTGCCCCTGCCCAGGCATGTAAAATCCATAGATTAGGGCCGAATTAATTTATTTCAATTGACTGATTTTCTGACATTGACTGATCAACTGTAACTCAATAAAATCTTTGAAATTGTCACATGTTGCATTTATATTTTTGTTCAGTATTTGTCTCACAAGTTGTGACAGCACAGGACAGCACAGTACCGTATATTACAGTACACATTACAGTAAAGAAAAGTAGAGTACAGTACAATACAGTAGAGTAAAGTACAATACAGTAGAGTACAGTACAATACAGTAGAGTACAATACAATACAGTAGAGTACAATACAACATAGTAGAGTGCAGTACAATACAGTAGAGTACTGTACAATACAGTAGAGTACAATACAACATAGTAGAGTGCAGTACAATACAGTAGAGTACTGTACAATACAGTAGAGTACAATACAACATAGTAGAGTGCAGTACAATACAGTAGAGTACTGTACAATAAAGAAAAGTAAAATATAGTGTACTGTATTATACCCTACTTTACTCTAATGTACTCTACTGAACTATACTGTACTGTACTGTACTGAACTAAACTGTACTGCACTCTACTGAATTAAACTATACCGTACTCTAATGTACTCTACTGAACTAAACTGTACTGTAGTGCACTCTACTGAATTAAACTATACCGTACTCTAATGTACTCTACTGAACTAAACTGTACTGTAGTGCACTCTACTGAATTAAACTATACCGTACTCTAATGTACTCTACTGAATTAAACTATACCGTACTCTAATGTACTCTACTGAACTAAACTGTACTGCACTCTACTGAATTAAACTATACCGTACTCTAATCTACACTACTGAATAAAACTCTACTGTCCTGTACCATACCATACCGTGCTGTACTGTACTCTAGTCTGCTCTACTGTGATGTTAAAACTTCTGAAACAACCTACAGGACGGTAGCTCTCCAGGAGAGCCGTGGCCAAGACATTTATGATTAGTTCAGATTTGAATCTGTTCCGAACAAATCTGAACTTGTTTTTTGAGGCGGAGCTCTATAGAATAATACCCAGCGTGCGTTGCAAGTGTTTGTTTTTCATTGGTATTTGGAAAATACATATTTTCACCTTTCATTCAGCACTTAAAATGCACCTGATTTCAATGTCTGGAAAAGACATTTAAAATAAACTCAGCAAAAAAAGAAACATCCCTTTTTCAGGAACCTGTCTTTAAAAGATAATTCGTAAAAATCCAAATAACTTCACTGATCTTCATTGTAAAGGGTTTAAACACTGTTTCCCATGCTTGTTCAATGACCCATAAACAATTAATGAACATGCACCTGTGGAACGGTCGTTACGACACTAACAGCTTACAGACGGTAGGCAATTAAGGTCACAGTTATGAAAACTTGGGACACTAAAGAGGCCTTTCTACTGACTCTGAAAAACACCAAAATAAAGATGCCCAGGGTCCCTGCTCATCTGTGTGAACTTACCTTAGGCATGCTGCAAGGAGGCATGAGGACTGCAGATTTGGCCAGGGCAATAAATTGCAATGTCCGTACTGTGAGACGTCTAAGACAGCGCTACAGGGAGACAGGACGGACAGCTGATCGTCCTCGCAGTGGCAGACCACATGTAACAACACCTGCACAGGATCGGTACATCCGAACATCACACCTGCGGGACAGGTACAGGATGGCAACAACAACTGCCCGAGTTACACCAGGAACGCACAATCCCTCCATCAGTGCTCAGATTGTCCGCAATAACCTGAGAGAGGCTGGACTGAGGGCTTGTAGGCCTGTTGTAAGGCACGTCCTCACCAAACATCACCGGCAACAACGTCACCTATGGGCACAAACCCACCATCGCTGGACCAGACAGGACTGGCAAAAAGTGCTCTTCACTGACAAGTCGTGGTTTTGTCTCACCAGGGGTGATGGTCGGATTCGCGTTCATCGTCGAAGGAATGAGCGTTACACCAAGGCCTGTACTTGGGACCGGGATCGATTTGGAGGTGGATGGTCCATCATGGTCAGGGGCAGTATGCATCACAGCATCACCGGACTGAGCTTGTTGTCATTGCAGGCAATCTCAACGCTGTGCGTTACAGGGAAGACATCATCCTCCCTCATATGGTACCCTTCCTGCAGGCTCATCCTGACATGACCCTCCAGCATGACAATGCCACCAGCCATACTGCTCGTTCTGTGCGTGATTTCCTGCAAGACAGGAATGTCAGTGTTCTGCCATGGCCAGCGAAGAGCCCGGATCTCAATCCCATTGAGCATGTCTGGGATCTGTTGGATCGGAGGGTGAGGGCTAGGGCCATTCCCCCCAGAAATGTCGGGGAACTTGCAGGTGCCTTGGTGGAAGAGTGGGGTAACATCTCACAGAGAGAACTGGCAAATCTGGTGCAGTCCATGACGAGGAGATGCACTGCAGTACTTAATGCAGCTGGTGGCCACACCAGATACTGACTGTTACTTTTGATTTTGACCCTCCCTTTGTTCAGGGACACATTGTTCCATTTCTGTTAGTCACATGTCTGTGGAATTTGTTCAGTTTATGTCTCAGTTGTTCAATCTTGTTATGCTCATACAAATATTTACACATGTAAATAAACGCAGTTGACATTTTGCTGAGTTTAAGTATTTTCAACTTCGTTTTTATTACTGGGATGATTGTCAGAGAGGGGGGAGAATGAGAGAATTTGGCAAAGAGGGAGAGATTTGAGGTTTTGGCAGAGAGACGAAAAGAGTGCAGAAAAACAGCTGCAAGTTAGCCAGTAGTCCAGTTGAGTCCAGTCCCCTACGCTGGCATAACTCTTCTCAGGTTAGCTCAGTGCTGTTTTCAGTGGTTTCCATGTCGAGGAAAGCTGCTACAGAGGGAGCAGGCTTTTGTTCCAGTCCAGCACTAACACAGAGGATTCAACAAATCATCTCATCATCAAGAAGTTTAGGATTAAGATTAGGGATTAGATTAAAGATTAGTGTAGCTGAATGTGGGATGGAAGAAATGGCAGCACACCCTGTAGGTGTGGAGGACTACAGTGGTTATCGTGACATTATAGCTCAACACTGTCACCCTGTGGTGGAAAATAGAACTCACCCACTTGTCTATAATGCTCCTTTCTACAGCACTAGACTCGTTTAACTTCTCTTGACTTTCCAGGTCTGCTTGGCATGGTGGCCCACATGATGTTCACCACAGCCTTTCAGCTGACAGTCAGTCTGGGGCCAGAGGACTGGAAGCCTCAGTCATGGGACTACAGCTGGTCATACATGTAAGCACACACACACACACACACACACACACACACACACACACACACACACACACACACACACACACACACACACACACACACACACACACACACACACACACACACACACACACACACACAGAGATTCTATGCTCTATAGGCTGTATGGGGTGGTGGTGGGGGGTCCGTCACCTCAGGTTGGAAGACCATACTTCTCATAGATATTTTTTTTTCAGAATTTGTTACACATTTTCTTCATTCACTCTGTGTCTACCATTTCCTTCCTTCTTCTTCTCTAGCCTGGCGTGGAGCTCGTTCACAGCCTGCATGGTGTCCTCGGTCACCATCATCAATCGCTACACCAAGACCATCCTGGAGTTCAAACACAAGCGCAGGAACGTCCAGAAGAACCTGAAGATCAAGCAGAATCTACTTGAGCTGGACTCTGGACCAGGGGTTGGGGTGGGACACGTCGGACACGGGGGTCATGTGGAGCAAGTGTGGGACATGTACATCAGCTCGGTGCCCAACACGGCAGAGGAACTACTGGATCTCTCCAGTAATGGCAGGAAGCTGTCCAACGCGTCAGTGTTCCTGGACTTGAATGATCTGCCAGATCCGATAAGAGAGGAGTACTTCTGAGAGAAGACTAGGGGACTGACCAAGGAACACACAAATACACATATACAAACGCTAACACATACATACATACATACACACACACACACACACACACACACACACACACACACACACACACACACACACACACACACACACACACACACACACACACACACACACACACACACACACACACACACACACACACACACACACACACACAGTTCTTTCCAAACCAAGACAGTATCCCACCAGAGACAATATATTCCACCTCTTGTTTGAGGTACCTCCTGCACCCCCCCTCCACTGCCGCTTGGCTCAGTGATGTGCTCTTACTGTTCAGGGTGCTCCTGCCCTGACAACACTTCAATATGGGTTTCAGTCACTGTTTTCCTTTATTAAGTATCTAGTAACTATGTTTAAGGGTTTATTTGTTGCAGTATTACATGTATGCATTGGTTTGCTGAAGCTGTGCTTTTGTGTGTCTGTGTGTGTGTATGTGTGTGAGCGTGAATTTTATGTTTAAAACTCCTCATTTGCCTTTTCTACTGAGGACATAACACTAAGAGAGAGATATGTTCCTACAGCATACCTCTGTGGAAACACTGTTGAGCTGATGCCACATTGAGACACAGCTTTGATATACTTCAATAGAATGACACAGAGACATTTCCTCTCCTCTGGAATGATTTCCGACATGCACCCAGTTTACAAACCAAATTGCATTAGCAACAGTGACTTAATGTTAGAGGAAATCCAACTCCAAGTTCCCCTGACGTTCCAAGCTGAAGTAGAGATGTGTAGAGGATGAGAGAGAGATATATGTATATAGAGAGAGAGAGATAGACAGACAGACAGACAGACAGACAATACAGTAAAAAAGCATAGAAATGGACAAAGTAAATCATTTTATTTATTTTCAGGGGTTTCTGCAGCAACCTCAGCACCCCTACTTCCCACGGCTTTGGAAATGGAAAGGCAGAGAGGACGGATAGAGGAGGGATGGAAAGACGAGAGATGGATAGAGGAGAGATGGATAGAGGAGGGATGGATAGAGGAGGGATGGATAGAGGAGGGATGGATAGAGGAGAGATGGATAGAGGAGGGATGGATAGAGGAGAGATGGATAGAGGAGGGATGGATAGAGGAGAGATGGATAGAGGAGAGATGGATAGAGGAGGGATGGATAGAGGAGGGATGGATAGAGGAGGGATGGATAGAGGAGAGATGGATAGAGGAGGGATGGATAGAGGAGGGATGGATAGAGGAGGGATGGATAGAGGAGAGATGGATAGAGGAGGGATGGATAGAGGAGGGATGGATAGAGGAGGGATGGATAGAGGAGAGATGGATAGAGGAGGGATGGATAGAGGAGAGATGGATAGAGGAGGGATGGATAGTGGAGAGATGGATAGAGGAGGGATGGATAGAGGATGATTAAGGGTCAAAATTGATCAATTCGGAAAGTGTGCTTTTAGAAAATAATCACACCCTTTGACTTATTCCACATTTTGGTGTGTTACAGCCTGAATTCAACATAGATTAAATATTTTTTTTCCCTCACCCATCTACACACAATATACCCTATAATGACAAAGTGAAAACATGTTTTTAAAAATGTTGGCAAATGTATTGAAAATGAAACAGTATTCACACCCCTGAGTCAATACTTTGTAGAAGCACCTTTGGCAGTGATTACAGCTGTGAGTCTTTCTGGGTAAGTTTCTAAGAGCTTTCCACACCTGTATTGTGCAACATTTAGCCAGCTCTGTCAAGTTGGTTGTTGATCGTTGCTAGACAACCATTTTCAGGTCTTGCCATAGATTTGCAAGTAGATTTAAGTCAAAACTGTAACTCGGCTTCTCAGGAACATTGACTGTCTCCTTGCTAAGCAGCTCCAGTGTAGATTTGGCCTTGTGTTTTAGGTTATTATCCTGTTGAAAGATGAATTCATTTCCCAGTGTCTGGTGGAAAGCAGACTGAACCAGGTTTTCCTCTAGGATGTTGTCTGTGCTTAGCTCCATTCCGTTTATGTTTTATCCTGAAAAACTCCCCCAGTCCTTAACGATTAGAACCATACTCATAACATGATGCTGTCACCACTATGCTAGAAAATATGGAGAGTGGTACTCAGTAATGTGTTGTATTGGATTTGCCCCAAAACATAACACTTTGTATTCAGGACTAAAGGTTAATTGACTTGCACATTTTATTGTGGTATTATTTTAGTGCGTTGTTGCAAACTGGCTTCCTCTTTTTCACTATGTCAATGAGGTTAGTACTGTGGACTAACTACAATATTGTTTATTCTATATTCTTCTATCACAGCCATTAACCTCTGTAACTGTTTTAAAGTCACCATTGGCCTCATGGTGAAATCCCTGAGCGGTTTCCTTCCTCTCTGGCAACTGAGTTAGGCAGGACGCCTGTATCTTTGTAGTGACTGGGTGTATTGATACACCATCCAAAGTGTAATTAATGACTTCACCATGCTCAAAGGGATATTCAATGACTGCTTTTCTAAATTATTTACCCATCTACCAATGGGTGCCCTTCTTTACAAGGCATTAGAAACCCCCCCTGGTCTTTGTGGTTGAATCTGTGTTTTAAATTCACTGCTCAACCTTACAATTATCTGTATGTGAGGGGTACAGAGATGAGGTAGTCATTTCAAAATCATGTTAAACACTATTATTGCACACAGAGTCCATGCAACTTATTATGTGACTTGTTAAACTTGTTAAGCAAATGTTTACTCCTGAACTTATTTAGGCTTGCCATAACAAAGGGGTTGAATACTTATTGACTCAAGACATTTCAGCTTTTAATTTTTTATTAATTTGTAAACATTTCAAAAAACATAATTCCACTTTGACATTATGGAGTATAGTGTGTAGGCCAGTGACAAAACAAATCTCAATTTAATCCATTTTAAATTCAGGCTGTAACACCACAAAATGTGGGAAAATATTGTGAATATTTTCTGAAGGCACTGATAGATAAAGGATGAGGGTGGAGATAATTGCCAGGCCGTGCTGAGTGCCTTTGATTCCAGCTGCTGTATTGTGATCAACTTCAAACAGCCTGCAGATGTGCTGAGAGGGAGACTCGCTGTTACAAAGTTACAAATGTTCTATTCCTATTGTCGTGTCTCTGACGAGACACAGGAGATTCCGTTATGACGCTCGTTTCTGTGCAAACGGCCGA
Source organism: Salvelinus alpinus (assembly GCF_045679555.1). Lineage (NCBI taxonomy): Eukaryota > Metazoa > Chordata > Actinopteri > Salmoniformes > Salmonidae > Salvelinus > Salvelinus alpinus. The sequence goes on along the minus strand of NC_092088.1, from coordinate 9,873,417 downwards.
AACCGTTATGATTTCCTGCTCTTTCTTTCCATGTGCACTGAGATGTATTGCTTTTATGAGAATTTCTAGGAATTTAAAATGTTTACTTGACAATTGTAGTGAAATACGGAAGACTACAGCTGTAAATGTCCTAGAATTGTATCCATTATAGACTTCAAGTTGAATGAACCAGCATCAAAGAAATGTATTTCAAAACAGTATTTAAGATACGTAGGATTTATACTTTCATAGTTAGTATAACTACCTGGCTTAAAGTTCATTTTGATGATGGATTTGTGTATATAATGTATATTGCGTTTTTTAAATGTATTTATTAACACTCAAATTCATTTATTTAATTTAAGTGTTGAAATAAGTGACTCTTTTAAAAAGTATTTCAATTTTTCCAGCCATGTTTAATTTCTTCTTCTTCGTGTGTTTCCAATACGTTTCAAGCTACATATGGTTATGCTCCTTTGTGTGTGTTGGTGTCAGATATTTATTTTCATGTCTTAAGTGCTATTTTGGTAACTTTCTGTGTGTGATTAATTGCAATGAGTAACTTAAATGATAGGAGTTATATGTTAAGTTGTACAGAATATTAATAATTTTATATCAAAGATACTCGGGCAAATTATGAAACATAAATTGAGTTGTTTAGTAACTTGTTTATTGCCAAATATAATTGTTTATATTGTTACGTACTAATAAGGTTCAGTGTTGATAACAGAAATAAAATTAGACATTTTTATACAGAGTCTAAACGCCTATATAACTCATAACAAACATTTTCATTTGATTATTATGAAGTATTTTTCAGATCTGGGTATGCAGTTAAACACGAGGGGACACAATAGTGTTGGGGATTTGATGATTGTGCAGTTCCTCTAATGGCCATTGGAGGGCAATGTTAACACATTTCTGTCACTATGGTGGTCTGCCTTATTGCTCACTGAGATCAATCAACTCAATATGCTTAAAGGCATTTTAATTAATTATATGAAGAGTGCCTTGGTCCTCCTTTCTTTTTGATGACCAATTTACCCCTTTTACCAAAGAGCACCTTCTATCTACCAAAATGTACTATTGTGTACCTTAGTAGCGCTTCCCTTCCTCCTCTTTCAATATGCTCTGTTCTTCTTCGCAAAGCTCTCTTCATTTCATCAACCTCATCTACATTTCAATCTGCGCAATGAGAGAATACATTTTCCTACTGGTCCCCCACGGGAATCGACCCCATAACCTTGGGTGTTGCAAGTGCCATGCTATACTAATTGAGCCACACGGGAGTCAGAATATCTTTTGACAGTACAATGATGCAATGTGACATTTGCTTCAACATCAGTTTAATTGTTGTTTTACGTTTTTCAAACTAGTGCAAATACTTCCAAAAAGGAGGCAGGTTCTATAGCAGCCCGTTGGAACCAAAATAGCTTCTGTTCCCATTGATACCAATATATTGGTTTAAGATGTCAGATTCATCCATTGTTATATTTTGGTTGTCCTCCTATGGTGGGCTACCCAGGTTAGGATGAAGATGCCCATAGCCAGTGACCTAAGGTCAGTTTAGTGTTTCCTTGCCTAAACTGATGCTAGATCTGTGCCTATGGGCAACCTCTACCCAGAAAGGACCGATACAGTTGAGCTCCTCTTAATCCACTTATGCACATTCATTATTTATTAAGCAACGATACAAAACCACTCAGTCAAATCTGAGCACTTGTAAAGATGCTACTCATGCTTCCTCTCACTGCTTTCTACATCATTCATCCTCCTGTATACTATGTATTGATTGCCTACAACTATTTTCATTCAAAGCCTAAGCACGGACTGAAATAGCTAAGTTGTATAAAAAGGAGGAGTAAAATGAATGTCTAACTGCATGAAGCATGTTAAGACAACTATCTTGTTTCTGTTTGTATTTCATCCGCAGGACGTTGCTAACACAGCACACATCAGCCTACACTGCAGACTACACATCAGCCTACACTGCAGACTACACATCAGCCTACTACACTGCAGACTACACATCAGCCTACACTGCAGACTACACATCAGCCTACACTGCAGACTACACATCAGCCTACACTGCAGACTACACATCAGCCTACTACACTGCAGACTACACATCAGCCTACACTGCAGACTACACATCCCGTAGCTGTGTTCTTCACTCCTGGTGGGCCACCGTGTATCTAAGACAAGGACGCCAGGTGTTTTCAAACAATGCCACTTAATTTTTTTTGTTGAACATCTATTAGATACTGAAAGGTAACTAGCATAGAGCTGGTCTTTCTGCATTGTCTCCCTCGCTACCCAGAGGTCTATAAACATTGGATGTAGATCCCAGCACAGAGCCACTTCCGTATCAACAGTATGCGGCTATGTCATTACTCTGTATGAAGATCAAAGATAGGGGGTCGATAGTGAGAACAATGGGTGGCAGCCTTACCTTTTTTTAATAAAAGTGAAATTAGTGCTGTGTCCACATCTCCTCCAAATGAACCCTTGTGAACGGGTTGTATTAAACGGGTTGTATTGGCATCCCATAGAATCCTGGGGTCTTCGAACTGTTTTTTTTTTATTGATCGTTATGAATTAATTGATCTCAATTTCAAATTGTTTACAGAATGCAGGATTTTGTGGCAATGAAACGTTGAAACACCATCTTGTGGGTATTTTAGGAGATTCTGAAATTTGAAGTTGGCAGTAGTAAGCACGGTGGTCAGACAATCTCATATGTCCAATTTCTATTTTCTTGATTATAGAAAATAGAGGTGTAGCTAATAGTATGAAATCGATTCGTGAGAATAATTTATGCCTGTTTGAGTAGAAAGTGTACTCTTTCGTTTTAGGCATCAATGAGGTTGTAATCAGAGAGCACATGCTGTGGGTTGTAGTTGGTCTGATTAGATTTGTCCTGCATGTCCAAAATGGCATTCATGTCTGTCCCTGTCCCTGTGAACCATGCCTGAGTGTCTTTGTTACTCTGGATGCATGTTTTACCTTGGTATCCCTACTGAGTCCTCATTGCCATCCAAAGTTCTGGCCAGTCATCTGGTAGAACCGCTGGTTGTGCGGCCTATAGAACTCCCTCAGTCTCCGGATCACTTCCGGGTCGATGGAGGCGTGTGTCCGGCCTTTAGTCTTCCCCAGGCAGTGGGGCTTGCTGCTGCCCTCCGGTTTCTTCAGGCAGGGGAAACCTTTAGTCTTATTGAAGTAGAAGTGCTTGTCCGTCACAATCCTCTGAAGGCCCAGAAAGTCCTGGACCTTTCCTAGTTCTCCGGCTGGGTCGGAGATGAGGCCCTCCCCACTGACCAGGTGGATCTGGGCCCGGGGGAACCAGGCCAGCCAACTCTCCAGGTGCTGGGCGTACAGTCCGATCCATAGAGGGCTCCACAGAGAGTCGATCTCACCTGAGACCAAGACAAGATACTGGTTTAAGACCCTGAAGACAGGACTGAAGACAGAACTGAAGACAGGACTGAAGACAGGATTGAAGAATAGAGTATTTGTGTGGGTACTGCATTTGATCAGGGAAAAACTATGTTTTTGTGTCATTCATTCATCAATTAACTAATTCATTCATGCATTCATCCATCCGTTCATTCCTTTATTCATAGGTCTATACAAATAAAAATGTATCGCTATAATTCTGACCATTGGTGCGGTTCTTGAAGGCGAGGGTCTCGAAGGTGGGGATGTGGGGGGTCTTGGAGATGATCTGGGTGTAGTCAGAGATGGCCCGGGTCACAGGGTCCCGGACCACCACAATCAGCTTCACGTCACGCGACATGGAGTGTACACGCCCCGGGGTCTCCACGGTAACAAAATAACGCGGTGTCTTCTCCATGACAACCTGGCCATCCAAGGCCTTGGGCATCATACTCCTGGGGGATGGAGGGAGAGAAAGGAATAAAAGAAAGAGAGAGATAGATACAGTATGTTTAGTGTTTAAATGGTGTAACTTTTGAGTATTAAAGCCATCTGTAAATTTCGGTAATGGAGGCTGTCATTAACATGCCTGTCACCTAAATATCTATGTGCTGGCCATGGGTATGTCTGGCTATGCCAACAACAACCAATATTATTCCTAGATCTATATATGCTGTAGGTTGTACAGTGGTTGAACAGTGCCTTCAAGAGTATTCACACCCCTTGAATTTGTCCACATTTTGTTGTGTTACAGCTTGAATTTAAAATGGATTAAATTGAGATTTTGTGTCACTGGCCTACACACACACAATACCCAATACTCGAAATTATAACCCCTTTGTTATGGCAAGCCTAAATAAGTTAATGAGTAAAAATGTGCTTAGCAAGTCACATAATAAGTTGGACTCACTCTGTGTGCAATAATATTTTTTTAATGACTACCTCATCTCTATACCCCACACAGTGGAGGCTCCTCAGAGGAGGAAGGGGAGGACGATCTTTCTTAGTGAATTTCATGAAAATAAAAATATTGAAACATTTCAAAAGTTAATATTTTTGACTATACTATATATATATTCACATGTCACCAAATAATTGATTAAAACACACTGTTTTGTATTAAAGGTCTACAGTAGCCTCAACAGCACTCTGTAGGGTAGCACCATGGTGTAGCTGGAGGACAGCTAGCTTCCGTCCTCCTCTGGGTACATTGACTTCAATACAAAACCAAGTAGACTCTTTGTTCTCACCCCCTTCCATAGACTTACACAGTAATTATGACAACTTACGGAGGATGTTCTCCAACCTATCAGAGCTCTTGCTGCATGAACTGGCATGTTGTCCACCCAATCAAAGTATCAGAGACTGAATCTAGTAATGAAAGCATAATCTACAGCTAGCGAGCACTGCATAAAATGTGGTGAGTAGTTGACTCAAAGAGAAAGAAAGACAACAGTTGAACAGTTTTTAATAAATGAATTTCTTCAAAAATGAAGGAGAAGCAAGAGAGAGAGAGAGGAGAGAGAGAGAGAGAGAGAGAGAGAGAGAGACAGAGAGAGAGAGAGAGAGAGAGAGAGAGAGAGAGAGAGAGAGAGAGAGAGAGAGAGAGAGGAGCGAGAGAGAGAGAGAGAGGAGCGAGAGAGAGAGAGAGAGTGAGAGACTTAATGAGAGAGTGAGAGAGAAACTTAATCGAAGATGGTCACCCTGTCTGCAGAACAACATGCAAAATTGCTGTGAAAGGGGCAACACTTCAAATCTCTTGAGTCAACTTCGTGACCACCACCCACTACTTTATAGCGAATGCAAGGTAAGTTAACTTTTAGCTCAATGCATGATATGGGGACTTCGGAATGGGGGAAAATGTCATGGTTTGTCTGTCCAACTTGCTATCAGCTTGTCAATAATGTAAACTGAAGCTTTCAGTGTTACCTACTCTTGTAAAAACACTACCCGTTGTTCTGCTGCTGTATGGGTCGTGTGTCTGCAGACTCTATTCACCCATTGCACACGATAACACGTTATGTAGTTTAGTCACCCAACCAACATATTTTGTTCATTTAAAATCCGTCAGTTGTCGACTTGGTTGTAAAAGTGTTCCAACAGGAAACTCCTATACAAGACTCCTGTATTTATGTCAATTGTTGGGCTCATTGCAATGACTATCACTGTCTTCTTAAGACTCATTTGTATTTATGTCAATTGTGCATGGGATCATTGCATATACTAAAATGCAACACAGACGATAGCCTGTCTGTGTGTGTGTGTGTGTGTGTGTGTGTGTGTGTGTGTGTGTGTGTGTGTGTGTGTGTGTGTGTGTGTGTGTGTGTGTGTGTGTGTGTGTGTGTGTGTGTGTGTGTCTGCTTTCCACCAGACACTGAGAGACAAACTCCCCTTTCAGCAGGACAAATATACACTGGAGTTGCTTACCAAGAAGACAGTGAATGTTCCTGAGTGGCCTAGTTACAGTTTTGACTTAAATCGCCTTAAATCTATGGCAAGACTTGAAAATAGCTGTCTAGCAATGATCAACAAACAACTTGATAGAGCTTGAAGAATTTTAAAGAGAATAATGTGCAAATATTGTACAATCCAGGTGTGCACAGCTCTTAGAGACTTACCCAGAAAGACTCACAGCTGTTATCACTGCCAAAAGTGATTCTAACATGTATTGACTCAGGGGTGCGAATATTTACTGTATGGAAATGAGACATTTCTGTATTTCATTTTCAATAAATGTGCAGATATGTGCAGAAAACAAAAGCATGTTTTCCCTTTGTCATTATGGGGTATTGTGTGTAGATGGGTGAGAGAAATCCATTTTGAAGTCAAGGGGTATGAATACTGTACTTTCTGAAGGCACTGTACAGACTAGAGCAGACATAGGGGGATACTGAAATGAACGTGCACAAGCTCACACACACACTCACACTCACTCACTCACTCACTCACTCACTCACTCACTCACTCACACACACTCACACACGCACCCAAACTCCTTAGACAGGCAGGAGCCTAGGAAGAAACTTAGAGAGGAACCAGGCTCTGATGGGTGGCCAGTCCACTTCTGGCTGTGCCAGGTGGAGATTATAGGAGTACATGGCCATTTAAGGCCAGATTGTAAACTCACACACACAATCACACACACACACACACACTCACACAAACGCACACACACAGGGCTATATAAACATCACACCACATTCTATCACCTCGACAGATGGACCTCATTTAGCAGCAATGACTCCTGGGCCCCACCAGACCTCATGGAGACCCAGGTACAGCTGCCACACACCTCGCAGACCCCCCCCCCCCCCCCCCCCCCCGGGTGCTGCGTCATATTTCGCTAAGAATTATGGGATCCCTTTTGAGGAGATGGTTGGGGGACAGAGACAGGACAGGATGATGATGAAGAGATGGAGAGATGGAGAGATGGAGGGATGGAGAGATGGAGGGATAGACAGATGGAGGGATGGAGGGATGAAGGGATGGAGGGATGAAGGGATAGAGGGATGGAGAGATGGAGAGATGGAGAGATGGAGGGATGGAGGTATAGTGGGAACATTCAGAGGACAGGATGCTTGTGGATCAGGTTTCAGCTCTACCACCCTCCCCCTGCAATATGACCTTCTATCAATAGATCCATTCTCCCAACCTGGCCCCACCACACACACACACACACACCACACACACACACACACACATACACACCACACACACACACACACACACACACACATACACACCACACACACACATACACACCACACACACACACACCACACACACACACACACATACACACCACACACACACACACCACACACACACACACACACCACACACACACATACACACCACACACACACACACCACACACACACATACACACCACACACACATACACACCACACACACACATACACCACACACACACACACACACCACACACACACATACACACCACACACACACATACACACCACACACACATACACACCACACACACACATACACACCACACACACATACACACATACATACACACCACACACACATACACACCACACACACACATACACCACACACACACATACACACCACACACACATACACACCACACACACATACACACCACACACACACATACACACCACACACACACATACATACACACACATACATACACACCACACACACACATACATACCACATACATACATACCACACACACACATACACACCACACACACACATACACCACACACACACACATACACACCACACACACACATACACACCACACACACACATACACACCACACACACACATACATACACACACATACATACACACCACACACACACATACATACCACATACATACATACCACACACACACATACACACCACACACACACATACACCACACACACACACATACACACCACACACACACATACACACCACACACACACATACACACCACACACACACACACCACACACACACACATACACACCACACACACACATACACACCACACACACATACACACACCACACACACACACACCACACACACACACACATACACACCACACACACACATACACACCACACACACACATACACACCACACACACACACACCACACACACACACACCACACACACACACATACACACCACACACACACATACACACCACACACACACATACACACCACACACACACACACCACACACATACACACCACACACACACACACCACACACACACACATACACACCACACACACACATACACACCACACACACACATACATACCACATACTTTAGTCTACCTACAAACACATATACACACAAGCATTACGCAATAACATCTGCTAAATATTTGTATGCGACCAATAAAATTTGATTAGACAGACACACACACACACACATAGCTTTATTTTTGTAAAATGTCAAGACCTTTTGGGTAGTAAACATATTTGACCATTAAAAATCCTATTCTCCCTAACCCCTAACCCCTAACACACACGCACCCCTTAAGGAGAAAAACACGTGTGATTTAATGTGAAGTTAACGTGATAGCGTGACAACATGTGAGCACGTGAAAATACGATCTCATGTGAAATGAATGTGACAACATGAGGATGAAAAATGTTCAAAGTGACACCATGACACTACACATGTGACAATCTTTGAGCACATGTGAAATGCCATTTAAAATACTTTACTTTAAAAGGCATTATTGATATTAATTGAATTTAAACAGTCAAGGTCCCCTGCAGGTTTTGTCTAGTTCCCGCTTTGTCTAGTTGCGGTGAAAATACGGTACATCTACAACATTCCTGTATTTTTACAGCTAAATGAAGGTGTTAATTGACAGCATAATGATTACTTGGTACTCAATTTCCCTTGGGATTTTAACTCACAACCTCTTGAGTGCAAATTATCCAAAACGCATGGTGAGCCACCAGGTCTAAGGGAAAGTTAGTGGATATATTTATTGCCAAGAATACATTTCTGCACTTTGCCTAAAGTTTTTGTAAAAATAAATGAAATATATACAACAACTTGAAGGTGTCTTCTCTATAAAATGACTGTATGCTGCTGTAGTCTGATATAAATTACAGTCAAATCTTGTATAATTTTGTACTGTGAACAAAATTGGGACTTAACCTTAAATGGGATTTGAACTCATAACCTCATGGTCACTAGCAACTTGAAACTTCCTGCTACAGTGCAGCTACACCACCAGAACTGTGAGTTAGAATGAGATACGGCCACAGACTTATTGTCATCAATCCATTTCTACGCTTCGCTAAAAGCTGCCCGGAATCAAGTAAATAATTGTACAATTATCATCACCAATGTAACATCAACGTAAAACTAGCCGTGCTAAAGGACACTTGACGTAGAGTATACAATAAATATTTGAGAACCGCTACAGCGACTGGTACAACCCTGCTTCCATTAGGCTGCTCTCATAGAGGACCATTGAGTGAGAATGGAACAGAACTCCATCACCTTAGCATTACGATACCTTTTAACATTATCACAGAGCATATCCTCTGTATTCTCTATATTGTTGTCATAGAGACCCAGTTCCCCATGTCTATTGTTGTCATAGAGACCCAGTTCCCCATGTCTATTGTTGTCATAGAGACCCAGTTCCCCATGTCTATTGTTGTCATAGAGACCCAGTTCCCCATGTCTATTGTTGTCATAGAGACCCAGTTCCCCATGTCTATTGTTGTCATAGAGACCCAGTTCCCCATGTCTATTGTTGTCATAGAGACCCAGTTCCCCATGTCTATTGTTGTCATAGAGACCCAGTTCCCCATGTCTATTGTCGTTACAGTAATCGTGGCATCCATTTGTAGATGCTCTGGATGAAAAGAGAGATTTAGCATGTTTACAACCTCTCGCTTGTTTTTGTCTTTGAAGAGCTATGTTTAATCATCCCTCTCTCCATCTCTCTGTGGAGCTCCATACCCCCCGCCCCCCCCCCCCCCCACTCCTAGGCCACGGGGACAAGCCCAAGCAGCCATAGGTATTGATCCTGGAGGAGTGGGGGGTAAAGTGTGTGGGAGTTGGGGGAACGATGAGCCTGGGTCTCAGCTGGGCCGAGGGTAGCAGGTGGGGTTCGGGGAAGCCTCTGGAGAACCATCACCCCCGTGCTGTGTGTGTGTGTGTGTGTGTGTGTGTGTGTGTGTGTGTGTGTGTGTGTGTGTGTGTGTGTGTGTGTGTGTGTGTGTGTGTGTGTGTGTGTGTGTGTGTGTGTGTGTGTGTGTGTGTGTGTGTGTGTGTGTGTGTGTGTGTGTGTGCGTGTTAGAACAGATGTGAGATGGTGGAGTAAAACTACATAAAGACATTTTTTAATGTGACAGAATAAACTGGCATCAACTACCAAATCTGTTTAGTCTGTATACAGGACATTAAGAAGCAATGTGTCAATGACAAAACATTGAAAATGATCTCTTATTGATAACAACACAGTGTGTGAGTGTGTGCGTGCGTGTGTGCTTGCGTGTGTGTGTGTGTGTGTGTGTGTGTGTGTGTGTGTGTGTGTGTGTGTGTGTGTGTGTGTGTGTGTGTGTGTGTGTGTGTGTGTGGTGTGTGTGTGTGTGTGTCAGACTGAGCGCCCACTCATCCATTTCACTGCACTGGGGACCATTAAGGCTCCAATCCTTTGTAGCGTTGCCCTGTCCACTTCCAGCAGACATCCATCATAGCTGGGCCCAGACCGCCCTGCCTCCCCTCCTCAACCCCCCAGAGAGAGCCTTAATGAGGGCTAGATCACCCCGGTCGTCTAGGCCTTATGGAGATCAGATCACACTGTACAGTACTGGGATGGGATGGCTGGATGGGCCACACCTGATTTAATATAGATATATACATGTGTGGGAGCACAAACACACAAACACACACACACACAGTAATCAAGAAACACTCATATATTTCCCCTTTAAGACACTATTAACATGTCATAACAGAATTCAGACTCCCCTACTCTTAGCCCATGTTTCACTATCCCATTCAAAAAAAAAAGCTTTCAAGGAATCCACTAGATTCCCTTTCCTGTCAGACGTGATCTCACCTAACACACCCCTTCTGAAGATCACATGTTTTGGCAGCCGTTCTTCAGCCATTTGCACGGCAATTATATTCCTGTGTAAATACACAGGCGCACATGTGCAACGTCAAGCCCGGGATCCATTGGTATAAATTGATACGCTGCTTTTAACGAGTTAATCTGAATTGCAAATGAACCACAGCCATGTGAGAACATCTGACTCTGTAAAGACCACTAAATTGGAATCCGTCATTGGGGATGCCTTCTTCTCCGGATCTAAACAGAACTACCTATCTAAACCTCTGAATGGCTGCCATGTTGAATTATTAGTAAACAACTAATTGATTGCAACACTGTCATCTATACTTGTGATACTGACCACAGGATTTGTAAAGACAGATTCATATACAGTAAGAGAAACACAATTCCTATATCAAAAGACAAATACAGCAACATATTTGATGACTGGTTCAGAAAATGAGACAAAACGATACAATCCATGATCTCTAGTTGTAGCTCTGAACCCAAAAATATATCTAAACGCAACATGTAAAGTGTTTCATGTTTCATAAGCTGAAATAAAAGATCCCAGAAATGTTCCATATGCACAAAAAAAAAGCTTATTTCTCTCTAATTTTGTGCACAAATTTGTTTACATCCCTGTTAGTGAGCATTTCACCTTTGTCAAGATAATCCATCCACCTGACAGGTGTGGCATATCAAGAAGCTGATTAAACAGCATGATCATTACACAGGTGCACCTTGTGCTGGGGACAATAAAAGGCAACTCTAAAATGTGCAGTTTTGTCACACAACACAATGCCACAAATGCCTCATGTTTTGAGGGAGCGTGCAATTGGCATGCTGACTGCAGGAATGTCCACCAGAGCTGTTGCCAGAGAATTTAAAGTTCATTTCTCTACCATAATCTGCCTCCAATGTTGTTTTAAAGAATTTGGCAGTACGTCCAACCGGCCTCACATCCGCAGACCATGTGTAACCACGCCAGCCCAGGACCTCCACATCTGGCTTCTTCACAGGCGGGATCAGCCACCCGGACAGCTGATGAAACTGTTGGTTTACACAACTGAAGGATTTCTGCACAAACTGTCAGAAACCATCTCAGGGAAGCTCATCTATATGCTCGTCCTCACCAGGGTCTTGATCTGACTGCAGTTCGGTGTCGTAACCAACTTCAGTGGGCAAATGCTCCCCTTCGATGGCCACTGGCACGCTGGAGAAGTGTGCTCTTGACGTATGAATCCCGGTTTAAACTGTCGTGTGGCAAGTGGGTGAGCGATTTTTCTGAAATCAACGTTGTGAACAGAGTGCTCCAAGGTGGCGGTGGGGTTATGGTATGGGCAGGCATAAGCTACGGACAACGAACACAATTGCATTTTATCAATGGCAATTTGAATGGACAGATACCACAGATAGAACAATGAGCCAGATATTTCACCGGATGTATAAATATGAAGCATCCGCTTGGTGTTTCCACTCACTACCAAATATGGTAGTGAGAGGAAGCCAAACCGGCAGTGGGAGAAGATGGAACCAGACGGATTTTGGCCGACATTCTGCTAATTTTTCTCATCGATGAAACATTTGATCTCAATACAGTTTTCTGTTCCCAAAACTAGAATATGTTACGAACAGAGTGGACTACATTTTGAAGACTTTACCCGTTGCCAAAGTTTTTTTTAAAGTGTGTTATTTAGAAGGAGTACAAAGGCGAACTGAGTTATTACACACGCGCACCTCACAGAGTAGACGTTCTCTAACAGAAATATGCAAATTAATGCTAGAACGCACCAATAGGATATCGCCAGCTCATGCTTGGCTCTGCCCACCTCCTTGCTTGTTCTGCCCATTATGACACATTTGTTCCCATTTGAAACAACAGGCTGTGGTCTATCTTGGTTGAGTTACAACAAATCTTTGGAGACACCGTGACGAGATCCTGAGGCCCATTGTCGTGCCATTCATCCGCCACCATCACCTCATGTTTCAGCATGATAATGCACGGCCCCATGTCGCAAGGATCTGTACACACTTCCTGGAAGCTGAAAATGTTCCAATTGTTCCATGGCCTGCATACTCACCAGACATGTCACCCATTGAGCATGTTTGGGATGCTCTGGATCAACGTGTACAGCGTGTTCCAGTTCCCGCCAATATCCAGCTACTTCGCACAGCCATTGAAGAGGAGTGGGAAAACATTCCACAGGCCACAATCAACAGCCTGATCAACTCTATGCGCAGGAGATGTGTCACGCTGCATGAGGCAGCTGGTGCTCACACCAGATACTGACTGGTTTTCTGATCCACGCTCCTACATAAAAAAAAAAAAGTATCTGTGACCAACAGATGCATGTAAGTATTCCTAGTCATTTCTGTTCAGTGATTACAGTGAATTTAGAAAGTGTTCAGACCCCTTGACTTTTGACATGTTACAGCCTTATTCTAAAATTGATTAAATACACATTTTATCTCATCACTCTACACACAATACCCCATAATGACAAAGCGAAAACAGGTTTAAAGATATCTTTGCAGATTTATTAAAAATAATGCTTTGTCATTATCGGGTATTGTGTGTAGATTGAGAGGGGGAAAACAATTTAATCCATTTTAGAATAAGGCTGTAACGTAACAAAATGTGGAAAAAGTCAATGGGTCTGAAACCTTTCAGAATGCACTGTATATATACTGTATTTACATTGTAGTCATTTGGCATCAATACGTGTCACTGCAGCAGGACAGAATGTTACCCTATGACCTCACAGGAACACAGATCCGGGTTCGATCCCGGGCTGTGTCGCAGCCGGCCAAGACGGGGAGACACATGAGGCAGCGCACAATTGGCCCAGCGTCGTCCGGGTTAGGGGAGGGTTTGGCCGGCCGGGATGTCCTTGTCCCATCGCGCTCTAGTGACTCCTTGTGGCGGACGGGTGCGTGCATGCTGTCTTCAGGTCGCCAGCTGTACGGTGTTTCCTCTGACATATTGGTGCGGCTGGCTTCCAGGTTAAGCGAGCAGTGTGACAAGAAGCTTGGCGGGTCGTGTTTCGGAGAACAATGGGACAAGACTGTAACTACCAATTGGGGGGAGAAATAAAAATAAGCAGATTAAAAAAAAAGTTAAAAAAATGTCTCTCCAGTAAATGCCTATTTAAAAGCTAAATATATATATATATATATATATGTTTTGTGCACCTGACCCTGCTCTTATCAACTGTAATTTCCTTGAGTTGTAGCCAATGATAGATATGATGATGTAATGATATATGGTTAATTATGTGGTGTAATTGGGAGCTCATCATTATCTGTGAGCGTAAACTGACCTGGTGTCAGGGGTCAACCTGCCAGGCCTGGCAGCGATGTCAAGTGGCCTGACACTCTGAGCCCCATCTGGTCCTGGGGAGAATCTGTTGTCACTCTGGGACGTCACTGAGACACACACACACACAATGGAGACGTGGTACGCGCGTGTGTGTGTGTGTGTGTGTGTGTGTGTGTGTGTGTGTGTGTGTGTGTGTGTGTGTGTGTGTGTGTGTGTGTGTGTGTGTGTGTGTGTGTGTGTGTGTGTGTGTGTGTGTGTGTGTGTCTGAGGAAGGGAGAGAAAGAGGTGTGTGTGCGTCCATGCGTGTGTGTGACCAATATCATGTTGGTAAAACACAGAAAACACACCTCTAACTTTCAATCTCACCTACTGACCCTGTAACCCTTAAATCACACTGTCAGAGGTTACAGAATACCAATACTGCATCACCAGTGGCAGAAAAGTACAACATTGTTATACTTGAGTAAAAGTAAAGAATTCTTAATAGAAAATGACTCAAGTAAAAGTGAAAGTCACCCAGTAAAATACTACTTGAGTAAAAGTATAAAAGTATCGGGTTTTAAATGTACTTTAGTACAGTGGTGGAAAAAGTACTAATTTGTCGTACTTCAGTAAAAACAGAAGTAAATGCTATACACCACAGTCCTTATATTAAAGCAAACCAGATGGTTTTATTACAATTTTTTACAATGGCTAGGACCCATTTCTCAATAATTAGGTCACTTTTTCAAAACCCTTCACACAGTGAACACAACAGCAGCCTATGTGGCTAAACTGTGGATCATTTTTCATTGCTTTGGCACAAAATGCATTCAATGACTACATCTTTCAAATTTCATGAATTCTTTTCTCACTCAGACACAAAACTCTATGTACCTACAGGCCAATTGGCACATGTTTACATACTCTTTTCAAAACTGTTAAGCTTAAGTTCAAAACCTAACATAACACATAACTGAATAAGACAGCAATTTGCTACATTTCTACAGTAATACCGTATTGAAATATATTCCAAATCGAAAAAATGAAATACTATCAAAACAATTAGACCAACCACAGCTGATTCCCATTGTAGCTGAACACCTACCCAGGTGTTAGTCGTTCAATTACATTACCATCTATACAGAAGGGGACATCTTAGGAATAATGCTGTACTGTAATGTAAACATGGACCCAGCCAGAGATAGAGAAGTGGCTGACAGAGGAAGAAGAGTGGCTGGGAGAGGGAGAGGGGAGAGGGGAGAGGGAGAGGGAGAGGGAGAGGGAGAGGGAGAGGGAGAGGGAGAGGAGTACGTACGCGTGGTGGAAGAAGACTGAGAGGAAGATCAAGAGCTGTAGTCTCAGATGAGATGAGGGCCACTATAACTGATCATGTAATAAAGCATGGTCTATCAATGAGAGAGGCTGGTCTGAGAGTGCAGTCAAATCTGCAACGCTCAACAGTGGCATCTATTCTGAGACATGTCTGGCAAAACAACAGGTAACATGTGCTTTCTGCAAGGGCATCTGACTGAACTGCACATTACAGAAGTAAATTGAACAAAGCCTCCAAACCCACTTGTGTGTGATTGTTTTTGTATTTCTGCTTAGGACCCAACGGTTACCTCCTACAGGCGGGAGAGGAAGGATTTTCACTGCTGTGCAGGAAACTGCAATCGTTGATATTGTCATCAGAAACAATGGCATAAAACTCACAGAGATTCGGGACAGAGTGTTGGCAGACAACATTACATTTGGAAATATTCACAATGTAAGCATAACAACTATTTCTAGAGTCCTGAAACAACATCAAGTCAGGATGAAGCAGTTGTACACTGTCCCCTTTGAGAGGAACTCTGAACGAGTCAAGCAACTCAGGAACCAATATGTCCAGGTAAGATGACTAAAACACAGAACTGGTTTTGAACAGAACCAAACAGGGCAGAGACACACAATGGCATGTTTTTAGGTATAATGTAAACTATCGTAATAGCCTAACTCTTATGTTGCCTTGTGTATTTATTTTAGAGAGTCATGGAGATTGAAGCCAGGCAAACACCCCACATATTTATCTTTGTGGATGAGGCTGGTTTCAACTTGGCCAAAACACGGCGGCGAGTAAGGAATGTGATTGGGAAAAGAGCCACAGTGGATGTCCCGGGCCAGAGGGGTGCCAACATCACAATGTGTGCAGCAATATCCTCTGATGGATTGCTGTTACACAAACCGCTAATTGGGCCATACCACGCAGAGCGTCTCATTTCATTCCTGGGAGACCTCTATGGAAGGGTTGTGCCAGGTGAGGAAAGGGTTGCAGTGAGGCGAAATCGGCCAACGTTTGTAATTGTATGGAACAACGTGGCATTTCACCACTCCTGTGCCGTCACAGAGCGGTTTGCAGCCCATCCCAGGATGATGTCACTTTCCCTCCCACCTTACTCTCCATTCCTCAACCCTATAGAGGAATTATTTTCCTCGTGGAGGTGGAAGGTTTATGACCACCATCCACATGATCAAATGTCCCTCCTGGACACAAGGAATGCTGGATGCCTGGAGATATCTGCAGAAGATTGCCAGGGATGGACGAGGAATGCCAAAATATTATTTCCTAGGTGTATTGACCAAGTGTAACGATAGTCATTTTCTTCCTCCTCCTCGGACGAGGAGAGGCGAGACGGATCGGACCAATACGCAGAGTGGTTAGTTTCCATAGTGATTTAATATATAACAAAACAATATGCGATACAAAGGAACTACCGTGACAGTCCCGTGTGGCGAAACACTGACACAAGAACAAACACCCACAAAACACACGTGAAACCCCGGCTGCCTAAGTATGATTCTCAATCAGGGACAACGATTGACAGCTGCCTCTGATTGAGAATCATACCAGGCCGAACACACAAAATCCCAACATAAAAATCACACATCGACAACCCACCCAACTCACGCTCTGACCATACTAAAAACAAGGGAAAACAGGTCAGGAACGTGACACCAAGATGAGATGTAATGTGGATGAGAACCTGTGGCCAAATGCAGAAGACAGGGTTGACTAGCATTGCTACTGTATGTGTATCGGTAGATGGTGTATATACAAATTATTGTATTTTGGAATCACTCAATGCCAAAAATATTGACATAAAACATATTGAAGCATATTGCATCATGTCTGATTCATTCCTGTAACATATACTGCAGTGAATTCTAAACAGTAGAGAGGTGTCATTTTGCATTGTGTAATGCATTGTGTAATGCTGCCTGTTGTTAGTGTTCTGTAGGTCATTGTTTTATGAGTGACAAAGTGTGCTTGTTGGGTGACAACCTTTGCTAGTGTTCTGGAAGAATGAGTTGATTTGAGACGTGTATGAAGTGTTTTGGTAGTTTTAGTGCATTTTGGATGTGAAATGAACTGCTGTGCCAAGCTGAACGTTGGTTAGGAGAACTGTGTGAAGAGTTTTGAAAAAGTGACCTAAGTATTGAGAAATGGGTCCTAGCGATTGTAAAAAAAAATAAAACTGTAACGGACAGACGGGCACACTCCAACACCCAAACATAATTTAAAAACTCAATATTTGTATTTAATGAGTCTGCCAGATCAGAGGCAGTAGAGATGACAATGCATTGATAGGTACGTGAATTGGACCATAATCCTGCCTGAGCATTCAAAATGTAACAAATACTTTTGGGTGTCAGGGAAAATGTATGCAGTAAAAAAGTACATTATTTTCTTTTGGAATGTAGAGGAGTAAAACTAAAAGTAGTCAAAAATATAAATAGTAAAGTACAGATTTCCCCTAAAAACTACTTAAGTAGTACTTTTACTTAAGTACTTTACACCAATGTGCATCACTGCATCCTAAACCAACCGTTCAGTTCCACGCAACCTCTCCAACCTAGATGATGAGATTTTAATCCAATGTTTAATCTGTTATGTAGTTAGAGTTTATGTTACATGCACACACACTATAACCCTGTGTTGGGGAATGTAAATGCTGTGTGTGTGTGTGTGTGTGTGTGTGTGTGTGTGTGTGTGTGTGTGTGTGTGTGTGTGTGTGTGTGTGTGTGTGTGTGTGTGTGTCTAGGATCAGTAGGAGCTGACTATGGTAACATCTGGCCTCAGCTGGAGAGATGATTGCTCTGTGATAACTCATCCAGACCCTCCCTGCAAATAAACACACACACACACACAAGTAGACATACACACACATAGACACAAACACACACACCCACACACACACATTCAGATTAGCATGGCCAGCTGGCAGTGTCTCCCTCTGCCTGTCACCTAGACCAGTTTGCAATGGGTATGTTTGAATAGGCCAACAACAACAAACATTATTCCCGAGATCTTTCCATGTTGCAGGCTGCAGAGTGGCTGCAGAGTGGCTGCAGAGTGGCTGCAGAGTGGCTGCACAGTGGCTGTACAGTGGCTGCACAGTGGCTGCAGAGTGGCTGCAGAGTGGTTGTACAGTGGCTGCACTGTGGCTGCAGAGTGGCTGCAGAGTGGTTGTACAGTGGCTGCAGAGTGGCTGCAGAGTGGTTGTACAGTGGCTGCACAGTGGCTGCAGAGTGGCTGCAGAGTGGCTGCACTGTGGCTGCAGAGTGGCTGCACAGTGGTTGTACAGTGTCTGTGCAGTGGCTGTACAGTGGTTGTACAGTGGCTGCACTGTGGCTGCACAGTGGCTGCAGAGTGGCTGCACTGTGGCTGCAGAGTGGCTGCACAGTGGTTGTACAGTGTCTGTGCAGTGGCTGTACAGTGGTTGTACAGTGGCTGCACTGTGGCTGCACAGTGGTTGTACAGTGTCTGTGCAGTGGCTGCACAGTGGTTGTACAGTGGTTGTACAGTGTCTGTACAGTGGCTGCACAGTGGTTGTACAGTGTCTGTACAGTGTCTGCACTGTGGCTGCACAGTGGTTGTACAGTGTCTGTACAGTGGCTGCACAGTGGTTGTACAGTGGTTGTACAGTGGCTGCACTGTGGCTGCACAGTGGTTGTACAGTGGTTGTACAGTGGCTGCAGAGTGGCTGCACAGTGGCTGCAGAGTGGCTGCACAGTGGTTGTACAGTGTCTGTACAGTGGCTGTGCAGTGGTTGTACAGTGTCTGTACAGTGGCTGTGCAGTGGTTGTACAGTGGCTGTGCAGTGGCTGCACAGTGGTTGTACAGTGGTTGTACACTGCCTGTACAGTGGCTGTACAGGTGTTGTACAGTGGCTACACAGTGGTTGTACAGTGGTTGTACAGTGGTTGTACAGTGTCTTCAGAGAGTATTTATTACCCTTGATTTATTCCACATTTTGTTGTGTTACAGCAATACCCCAAAATGACAAAGTGAAAATATGTTTTTAGAAATGTTTGCAAACGTATTGTAAATGAAATACAGAAATATCTCATTTACATAAGTATTGACACCCCTGAGTCACTAATTTGTGGAAGCACCTTTGGCAGGGATTATAGGTGCAAGTCGTCTGGGTAAGTCTCTAAGACCTTTCCACACCTGGAATGTGCCACATTTGCCCATTATTATTTTCTAAATTCTTAAAGCTCTGTCAAATTGGTTGTTGATCATTGCTAGGCAACCATTTTCAGCATACCCATAAGATGATGCTGGCACCACTATGCTTGAAAATATGAAGAGTTGTACTCAGTAATGTGTTGTGTTGGATTTGCCCCAAACATAACACAGGACAAACATTAATTACTTTGTCACATTTTTTGCAGTATTACATTAGTGCCTTGTTGCAATGTTGTTGATCCATCCTCAAGTTTTCTCCTATCACAGCCATTCAACTCTGTAACTGTTTTAATGGCACCATTGGTCTCATGGTGAAATCCCTGAGCGGTTTCCTTCCTCTCCGACAACTGAGTTAGGAAGGACGCCTTTATCTATGTAATGACTGGGTATATTGATACACCATCCAAAGTGTAATTAAAAACTTCACTATGCTCAAAGGGATATTCAATGTCTGCTTTTTTATTCGTACCTATCAACCAATAGGTGTCCTTTTATGCAAGGCATTGGAAAACCTCCCTGGTCTTTGTGATTGAATCTGTGTTTAAAATTCACTGCTTGACTGAAGGACCTTACAGATAATTGCATGTGTGGGGTACAGAGATGAGGTAGTCATTCAGAAATCTTGTTAAACACTATTATTGCACACAGAGTGAGTCCATGCATTTGATTTGATTTATTTGGACCCCCATTAGCCAACTCCAATGGTGACAGCTAGTCTTACTGGAGTCCGACACATAACCAAAAAGACATTACAGACAGAAGACTTCACAATTTACATGTAGTGTGTGTGCATCTATCAGTTCCACATACATGTCAGTACATGTCAGTACATGTCAGTACATGTCAGTACATACACACAACAAGTCGGTCACATGGGGGACAGGGGGTTGCTTTATTTGTTTATTGAAACCAGTTATGCTGTTCACTTCCGATAAGATGGAAGGGAGTTCCATTCACTCATGGCTCTGTATAATACTGTACATTTCCTTGAATTAGTTCTGGACCTGGGGACTGTGAAAAGACCCCTGGTGGCATATCTGGTGGGGTAAGTGTGTGTGTCAGTGCTGTGTGTAAGTTGACTATGCAAACCGTTTGGAATTTCCAACACATGAATGTTTCTTCTAAAAACAAGGAGTGATGCAGTCAGTCTTTCCTTAACTCTTAGCCAAAAGAGAGTGGCATACATAGTATTAATATCAGCCCTCTGATTACAATGATGAGCAAGATGTGCCGCTCTGTTCTGGGCCAGCTGCAGCTTAACCAGGTCTTTCTTTGCAGCGCTTGACCAAATAACTGGACAATAATGAAGACCAGATAAAACTAGAGCCAAGGACATCCCGGCCGGCCAAACCCTCCCCTAACCCGGACGATGCTGGGCCAACTGTGCACAGCCTCATGGGTCTCCCGGTCGCGGCCGGCGACAACACACCCCGGGATCTAACCCGGACCTGTATTGACACCGCCTTAGACTGCTGCGCCACTCAGGAGGCTTGAGGTCTAGAACTTAGGCAATGATTTGTACTAAATGCAATGTTCTTAGTTTTAAAGATGTTCAGGACCAGTTTATTACAAGCCAAAGATTCCAAAACAAATTGCAACTCTTTGTTAAGGGTTTCAGAGACGTCATTAGCTGTGGTTGCTGATGCGTATATGATTGAATCATCAGAATACATAGATACACATGCTTTGTTTAATGTCAGTGGCAGGTCATTGGTAAAAACAGAAAATTGTAGAGGGTCTAGAGAGCTGCCCTGCGGTACACCACACTTTACATGTTTGACATTAGAGGTTTCGATTAAAGAAAACCTTCTGAGTTCTATTAGATAGATAGCTCTGAATCTACGACATGGCAGAGGTTGAAAAGCCATAACACATAGGTTTTTGCAACAACAGATTATGGTCAATAATATCAAAGGTCACACAGAAATCTAACAGTACTGCTCCCACAATCTTATTATTATCAATTTCTTTCAATTTGTGTCAGTGCAGCACATGTTGAGTGCCCTTCTCTATAAGCATGCTGAAAGTCTGTTGTTACTTTGTTTACAGATATATAGCATTGTATTTGGTCAAACACAATTTTTCCCAATAGTTTGCTAAGAGCTGGCAGCAAGCTGATAGGTCTGCTGTTAGAACCAGTAAAGGCCGCTTTACCACTCTTGGGTAGCGGAATTACTTTGGCTTCCCTCCAGGCCTGAGGACAAAGACTTTCCTCTAGGCCCAGATTAAAGATATGACAGATAGGAGTGGCTATAGAGTCAGCTACCATCCTCAGTAGCTTTTCATCTAAGTTGTCAATGCCAGGAGGTTTGTCACTACTGATCGATAACAATATTTTTTCCACTTCTCCCACACTAACTTTACAAAATTCAAATCTGCAATGCTTTTCTTTCATCATTAGATATTTTATTCATGAATATGATGGCTCACTGTTCGCTGTTGACATTTCCTGCCTAAATTTGCCCACTTTGCCAATGAAGTGATCATTAAAATAATTGGCAACATCAAATGGTGTGATAAATAAGCCATCTGATTCGATGAAAGTTGTATTTGTCTTTCTGCCCATAATTTCATTTAAAGCATAGTTTTTTCCATTATTCTTTATATCATTGATCTTGGCTTCATAATACAGTTTCTTCTTCTTTTTGTTGAGTTTAGTCACATAGTTTCTCAATTTGCATTAAGTCAGCCAGTCAGATGTGCAGCCAGACTTATTAGCCACTCCTTGTGACCCATCTCTTTCAACCATTTTTCAATTCCTCATCAATCCATGGAGCCTTAACAGTTCTAACAGGTGAATGTTTATCAATAATTGGAAGAAGCAATTTCATAAACGCATCAAGTGCAGCGTCTGGATGCTCCTTATTAATCACATCAGACCAACAAATATTTTTAATATCATCCACATAAGAGTCACATTCAAAATCTGTTGTGTGATCTCTTATACACTATTTTAGGCCCAGCTGTTGGAACTTTGGCTTTCCTGTATATATCCACTATATTGTGATCACTGCATCCAATGGGTACGGATACAGCTTTAGAACAAAGTTCTATGGTATTAGTAAAAATGTGATCGATACATGTGGATGATCTTGTTCCTGTAGTATTTGTAAACACCCTGATAGGTAGATTACAGGCACTGGTTACAGTGAAAAGCTTCCTCTTGATTGTACAGCTTGATGAAAACCAGTCAATATGCAGGTCCCCAAGAAAGTAGACCTCTCTGTTTACATCACATACTCTATAAAGCATTTCACACATATTATGTAGATACTGACTGTTAGCACTTGGTGGCCTATAGCAACACCCCAAAAGAAAAGGCTTTAGATGTGCCAAGTGAACCTGCAACCACAACACTTCAAAAACAATTTACATAAGATATTCTCTAAGCATTACAGGGATATGGCTCTGAATATATACAGCAACTCCTCCACCATAAACATTCCTGTCTCTTCTATAGATGTTATATCCTTGTATTGCTACTGCTGTATTATCAAATTAATTATCTTAGTAAGTCTCAGAAATGGCTAATTTATTAATATTATCTGATATTAGCAAGTTATTGATTTCAAAAACCTTATTTCTAAGGCTCAATATATTAATATGGGCTATTTTACAGCCCTTTCCTGGGTAGTTGATCAGAGATGGACATAATATGGAAAAGAGAAAACAAAGCAAGAGAAAAAAATATACATTCAGCAGTCCATTAATCAATTGGTGTGTGTGTGTGTGTGTGTGTGTGTGTGTGTGTGTGTGTGTGTGTGTGTGTGTGTGTGTGTGTGTGTGTGTGTGTGTGTGTGTGTGTGTGTGTGTGTGTGTGTGTGCGTGTGTGCGTGCGTGCGTGCGTGCGTGCGTGTGTGCGTGCGTGCGTGCGTGCGTGCGTGCGTGCGTGCGTGCGTGCGTGCGTGCGTGCGTGCGTGCGTGCGTGCGTGCGTGCGTGCGTGTGTGCGCGTGTGTGTGTGTGTGTGTGTGCTGAGGGGTTGAAGCTAAGAACCCATAGGCTTGGCTCTCTCATTCTTCTAGGCTTTTGGGAGGGAGGGTGGAGCTTTCTGGCAGCTTTAGTGTCATGCCTGCTCCCGCTCTCCCTCACTGGCGCTCGAGGGCGCCAGACTGCTTATCATTACGCACACCTGTCACCTTCATTACGCGCACCTGCACCTCATTGGACCCACCTGAACTCCCCTTTATCTGTCTGTTTCCTCTGTTTCATCCCTGTGTAAGCACTGATGTCGTTATTCTGTCCCCTGTCCAGACGCTGGTCCTGTCCTGTTTCATGTCCGTTGTCTATTAAATGGTCTCCCTGTACCTGCTTCCTGTCTCCAGCGTCAATCCTCACACTTAGGATAGTCCTCGTTGAGGAAGATATACGTTCCTCTCAAGTTCTTGGCTCTCTCCAGAACAGCTACCTTGTCCTTGAACGTCAGGAACTTGACCACTATTGGCCTGGGCCTGTCACCTGGGCTGGTGGTGGGTTTTTCTGTCCTGTGGGCGTGCTCCACCTCAATTTTTCCGTTGGTTTATCTTCAGTTTCTCCAAGATAATTTCCCTCACTTTGTCCTCAGACTCCATCCAGTTCTCATGTGGAGATTCTGCAATTCCGTCCACAACCATGTTGTCACGCCTTGATTGTTCGTCAAAATAATCTGATTTCTCTGTCATTGTTATCATGAATTCACACACAGAACTGATGTCCTCTCTCAGTGACTTACAGATTGCTGTCATCTTGCCGTTCTCCTGTTTCAACTCATCGTTCTGACCCTGGGAGAACTGGAAACTGTTCTTCAAGTCCTGAACCGGTCTGGTCAGGTCGTCCATTCGTTTATTAGTTGATTCCACCAGTATTTGGACAAAATACTTGAAGCTATTTTCTTGTTGTTGTAGCAACTGCTTGTAGAACTATTTGTGTTCATTTAAAAGATCCTTCACCTTCACTGTCCTCAACGGTAACCCCGACAGCTTTGGCCTTTGTCATGGTAACAACAGTAGGTTACGCTGTTACTCCTCATAGGTCCAGACAGGGCAGGTCACAGGGAAGATTGAAAACAACAACAACAAACAGCAGGGATCTAGACAGCCACAAGCCCGGAACAATCCGCAGTTCCAGCCACAATGGCTTGATAGCTTGATAGGCAGCTCGTTAGCAGCGAGGCTAGCTGCCACGCCAAACAGCTCCTCAGACCTGGCCTTTGTCGGCGGAATCACTGGACAGATAGTAGTGGTTCCAGCAACTGATGCCAACAGACAATAGACTTTCAAAACTTTCCAAAACAACAAACCGAGCTCTTCCTCATTCCGCGTTCAACGGGAAGTGATGCAACTTATTATGTGACTTTATCACATTTTTACTGCTGAACTGATTTAGGCTTGCCATAACAAAGGGGTTGAACAATTATTGACTCAAAAAAAAAAACATAATTCCACTTTGACATTATGTGGTATTATGTTTAGGCCATCGACAAAACATCTACATTTAATAATAAATGTAAGACAACAACATGTTGAAAAACTCAAGAGGTGTGAAAACTTTCTGAAGGCACTGTATATGCAAATCGTTCTGTAAAGATTAAAGACCGACCAATTCCACCATGCATGCATTATAAAGCAATAAACAATGACCTTCTGGTTTACAAGCGCAGGTGCGCTGAGGCGAAACCATGTCTATGGAGTTAAATGTACTGAAATGCATTCAACCAAAATTCATTGGATATCAACTCCCATTCTATAAAAAACAGACACGTCCATACGATATGTAGTTTCCACTAGATAGGATAGCCACAAAGTCAAAATTAGCTATATTTTAAGAATTTATGAAAACTAAAATTTTCGTTTTGGTCATAATTTAAGGTTAAGGTTAGGATTTTAAAAATGTAATTTTAAGAAACTGAATTATATAAATGGGCGGGGTTCATGACTTTGTGGCTGTGGTAACTAGTGACAACCATGGATATGTACCTGTACCAGTCCAAACCTCGTGCGTAATGCCGGTCAAAGAAGTGCGGTTCAGAGCCCAGCGCGCGGATGTCTGGGTGCAGCCTGAGAAACTCCAAAAGAGCCCTCGTGCCACCCTTCTTTACCCCTATAATGAGGGCTTGGGGTAACCGCCGTGTCGCCATCCAATCTTTAACCGAGTTATTCGTCTCCAAAACCGGCGTTATTGTGCTCCCCTCCCCGGCTACTGGGTATCCGTCTTCATTCTGTACCATTACAAGGTCCTTATACAACGTCCCGTTTCTGTCATGATACCATCCTGATAAATGAAACTCACTGGCGGGTCTGTGGGAAATGGAGTTTTCCCTTATGTCCGACTCGCAGCATCCCGCGAGGAAGTAGAAAAGAGAGACACAGATTATTCCCAGAGAGAGCATGATTAGAAGTTTTTGGAGAACCCTCCTGATGTCCCTGTCCGTTGGGTTGCTGTGGTGAAAAGCTGCCATCGCCTTCCCTCAGAGTCCCATCCGAGGAGGACCATTCTACTGCAACTTTAGCTCACTTAACTTCCTTCACCTCTGTGAAGACACGGAGGCTTTCTGAGCAGCTCAGAGAAAATAAACGCTCCATAGTGACGCTACGTGGATTCCACAAAATCGCCAACAAAGTCGCCGGCTTGCCCGCGTCCCATCTTTCCCTTTCGCGGTTCATTCTGCGCGTCAAGGGATCAATTCCTGGGTTATGTCCAAATATTCACCCACTTAGTCGATCCCACCGGCATGTTGTATAGTCTACAGCTTTTAATATCCGCGGCGCATGGCTGGAGTGATCCTTCTCCCTGGGATTACCCGCCGTCTCCCTCCATGGGTCTCCAGAGACTGCGCGTCATGGGGTCCGTCTCTCGCCCCCCCCTCCCCTCTTTCTCTCTCTCTCCACCCCCCCCCCCCTCTCTCTCTCTCTCTCCCCCCTCTCTCTCTCTCTCTCTCTCTCTCTCCCTCTCCCCCCTCTCCCTCCCTCTCTCCCCTCTCTCTCTCCCTCTCTCTCTCCCCTTTCCTCTCTCTCTCTCCATCTCTGCCTCTCTTTCTCTCCAGCGTCAGTCATTCAGGAAAGTGTGCGCTGCACTCCGCATTTAACTGTCTTTGATTGTTTAATTCCAACGGATTTTATTGGAAAAAGGAGATGAATTCGATGCGCGTGCACGCGGAGGAGAGGAGAGAGCGGTTATGCTGCGCGTATCCGACAGAGCATGACCCTTTTGAATGTAATAAGTCATAATTTATCCACTGATTGTTTTTGTTGGCATTTTGAGTTTTAAGTAGGCCTATTCTCCAGTTTATTCACAGCCAGTTGTGCAATACATGTCATAGCCTATACAGTTAACTTGGTTGTCACTTCAGAGAGCCATTTCATGATTTCAACTTGCAGCAAACTATACACTGTAAACCCCAAGGCATTTTTAACTCAAATACTTCTAGTAAATTGAACTCAAAGTCAAGGATAACTCGCTATTACTTAAAAGGTTTATGTGGTACTGACTCAGAACTAAATGAGAACTCAAAGCAACTCCATTTTTTAAAGTTATAACAAATTATTTATATTTTTATATATATATCTGTCTTTTTGCATGTACATTGAGTAAATACATTTCCAAAATACAGAGTTCCCAGTTGTCTTGAAAGCACTATAAAACTCATGGTACCCTTCACCAGCTCATATCTGTGTGAAGCTGGATTCAATGCTCTCGTCTGCATTAAAACCAAATATCCATCCAGGTTGGATGTGACAGCAGAGATGAGGTGTGCACTGTCGACCACGCCCCCTGACTTGGAGAAGCTCTGATGCAACATGCATCAGACACACCCATCTCATTAGTGGTGGCGAGATAAGATACATTATGTCACATTAGCCCCACATTAAAAGTATGTGATGGTGATGTGAGAAAACAATCGTAAATAATGTTAGAATGTTTTTCAGTTGACTACCAAAGCCCCAAATAAAAAAGTAAACATTGCTGTTAATTACATAATTTTTTTCACATGGTTGTGGTCACGAGAACATTCAGATATCAAAATGGGGTCGTGGGCCTAAAAGGTTTGGGAACGCCTGGCTTAGGTCGTCTCCTCACACTGTTCCTAACCCTGGCAGTCATTAGGAATGCAGGTTGCAGGTGAATAAAACGTTCAACTGTTGTATATACGAACTCTGGCTGGATTCCATTAGGAACAACACATCACTTTGCAAGCCTGCATAATGGGGACTTGGAGGTAAGTTTGCAAAATTCTGGTAAATTTCCTAGGATTTCCTGAAATCTAGGTTAGAAGATTCCTAGAATTCCTTCAACCAGGATTTGTTGAAAATCTGTGAATTTTTGGAAAGTTACTGGAGTTTTGCAACCCTACTTGCAGGCCTGATGTGGTCTATAAACCACGAGTTTCAGGCCAATGTATTAGGGTAAAACTAGGCCTCAAAATATGACCTTAGATTAGAGCGTTTGATATATGAGATATTTAAGGTATTGTCATAAAGAGTTTAATTATAATGTTATCATTCGCCTAGGAACTCACTAATAAATTTAACAACCATGTCTCTGTCACAAACAAATACAGTCATGAGTGGTAACTATACCATTATGTTGGAGGCGTGGCTTAGTAGGGGCGTGACTCAAATCTGGCCCCTCTGCAGCAGGGATATCAAACTCATTCCACGGCCGAGTGTCTGCGGGTCGTTGGTTTTTCCTTTAAATTAACTTCTACTTGCTACGCATCCCGGATCCGGGAGCACCCCCATCAGTAAAAAAAGCTGACTAGCATAGCCTAGCATAGCGCCACAAGTAAATACTAGCATCTAAATATCATTAAATCACAAGTCCAAGACACCAGATGAAAGATACAGATCTTGTGAATCCAGCCATCATTTCTGATTTTTAAAATGTTTTACAGGGAAGACACAATATGTAAATCTATTAGCTAACCACGATAGCAAAAGACACAACTTTTTTTTCTCCACCATTTTTTTCCTGCATAGGTAGCTATCACAATTTCGATCAAATAAAGATATAAATAGCCACTAACCAAGAAACAACTTCATCAAATGACAGTCTGATAACATATTTATTGTATAGCATATGTTTTGTTAGAAAAATGTGCATATTTCAGGTATAAATCACAGTTCTACATTGCAGCTGCAATCTGAAATAGCGTCGATGCAGGCAGAATAATTACAGAGACCAACGCCAAATACCTAATTACTCATCATAAAACATTTCTGAAAAATACACAGCGTACAGCAAATGAAAGCCCAACATCTTGTGAATCCAGCCAATATGTCAGATTTTTAAAGTGTTTTACAGCGAAAACACAATATAGCATTATATTAGCTTACCACAATAGCCAGAAACACAACCGCATTTACCAGCAGCAAATGTTAGCGATCGTAACAATCCAGCAAAATATATATAATTGGACTAACCTTGATATACTTCATCAGATGACAGTCCTGTAACATCATATTACACAATGCATATAGGTTTTGTTCGAAAATGTGCATATTTAGCAGCACAAATCGTGGTTATACAATGTGATCAGTAGCAACAGTTCATGCATTCTGGCCGGCGCCATCTTGGAGAGGCACCTAATCTAATCGATAAATAATCGTAAACTTGACTAAAAAATACAGGTTGGACAGCAAATGAAAGATGCATTAGTTATTAATGCAACCGCTGAGTTAGATTTTTAAAATTAACGTTACTAGACATACAGTGTGCATTACAGCCAGACTAGTGCCGCAATTAATGGCGGACAAATCCATTTACATTTTTCCACATAAATACGGAATAACATCATAAATAGCTCTTACTTTTGGACGAGCTTCCATCAGAATCTTGGGCAAGTTGTCCTTTGTCCAAAAGAATCGTTGCTCGGTTGTAAAACGTCGTCTTCAACTTTGGAACTAGCCGCTAACAATAGCTATGTGGCGCAGACATGCCCAAATCCTCAAAACGCAATACTAAGGAAATTCCGAAAATAGCAATATACTCGCATAAACTGATATAACTCGGTTTAAAATAACTTCGTTATGATGTTTCTAACACCTATATCGAATTAAATCACAGACGGATATATCTTAGGCCTATAACGAGAGCTTTTGAGCATGCCATCCTGAGGTCCTCCATTGCGTCTTGACGAACGTCGAAAGGAGCGCACCCCCCATGCCATGGCCTTTTATAAGGTCTGAGATCTACGTAGAAACTCCATTCCAATTCTCATTGGTTACTGACATCCAGGGGAAGGCGGGTGCAGTTCATGTCGACCCATAGGATACATACAGAGCTTTAAACTGATCTGAGAACAGAGCCTCGTTTTCAGACCTTCGCAGTTCCTGTCATGAATTTCGCTGCAGAAAGAGTTCTGTTTCACCCACAGACATAATTCAAACGGTTTTAGAAACTAGAGATTGTTTTCTATCCAATAGTAATAATGATATGCATATTGTACGAGCAAGAATTGAGTACGAGGCAGTTTAATTTGGGAACGATAAATGGTAACGTTGAAACAGCACCCCCTATATTTAGAAAAGGTTTTAACACCTAGAGAATCAGATGAGGGGAGTTCCTTACTAACTAGTGACCTTAATTCATCAAGCAAGTACAAGGGAGGAGCGAAAACCCCGCAGACACTCGGCCCTCTGTGGAATGAGTTTGACAGGTGCCCTACAGGGTCACAGGGACTCTATCAGTTAGATTGATGACGACAACATAACTTTAAGTAACTACTCAAATATAGTAAGAGCAACGGATTTCATAAAAAAAAACAAATTTACCTAATGATATAGTAGCACATTGGGGTTTACGGTGTACATGTTTTATTCACAAAAACACACAAAACCGAATTAGTTTACAAAATGGGATATAGGGCAAATTTGACAGAGTTTATCACATAATGATGGTGGTGAGTCCCTTTATAAGTTAGGACATGACTGAGAACATCAATGGTTTATTGGTTAGTATTAGTTCAGCTGCTGTGACTGGCATTGGCCAAAGCCTTCTGATTCTGACCCTCTGATGTCCTGGCATGGACACCCAAGTCCTATCGACCAAATCTCCAATCTCATGAGACACTAAAGAATAAAGGTTCCATTTAAAAACCTTAGATTAATCAGTCAACAAGGAAACAGGAGTGTACCGGTAAATTAACATAGACATTCTCTCATATCATATTTTAACAATTATTATTTTTTAATTTAACTAGGAAATTAAGTTAAGAACAAATTCTTATTCACAATGACGGCCTAGGAACCAGTGGGATAACTGCCTTGTTCAGGGGCAGAATGACATATTTATACCTTGTCAGCTCGGGGATTCAATCTAGCAACCTTTCAGTTACAAGTCCAACGCTCTAACCACTAGGCTACCTGCCGTCCCTACACTCTAACCACTAGGCTGCCTGCCGCAGCTACACTCTAACCGCTAGGCTACCTGCCGTCCCAACACTCTAACCACTAGGCTACCTGCCGTCCCTACACTCTAACCACCAGGCTACCTGCCGTCCCAACACTCTAACCACTAGGCTGCCTGCGGCCCCTACACTCTAACCACTAGGCTACCTGCCGTCCCTACACTCTAACCACTAGGCTACCTGCCGCCCCTACACTCTAACCACTAGGCTACCTGCCGTCCCTACACTCTAACCACTAGGCTACCTGCCGCCCCTACACTCTAACCACTAGGCTACCTGCCGCCCCTACACTCTAACCACTAGCCTACCTGCCACCCCTACACTCTAACCACTAGGCTACCTGCCGTCCCTACACTCTAACCACTAGGCTACCTGCCGTCCCTACCCTCTAACCACTAGGCTACCTGCTCCCATGACGACAACAAGGTCGTGGGTTTTTATTGGAAGAACAGAAATCACAGTGCAGAGTGATAAATCAAAAGCTTATTGTGATTATAACAATACATGTTGATATGAAGCCATATGTGGGTTCTTTAATATCCTGTTTGAGCAGGTCTCTGTAACAGTGCTGATGCTACAGGAGGTTAGGGAGCTACGTACGGGACATTAAGTTTTATTGTTGTAAAATAAAGGCGGCTGGACTGAAGGTATGGTTAAGAGCTCATTGGAGAGTTGTTCGGGTTGTCACACACACAGACACACACACACACTTTATGTTACACGTGGTTTATCCCAGTCATCAGCCCACAGCAGATGTGACCTAAGTCATTAGGTTGTACGTTGTCTTGGACTGTAAAAGTGCAGAACAAATAACCGACTGAGTGACAGAAATCCTATTTCCTGTCTTACTAAAAGGCTTTATTGAAAAGTCTACCCTCGTCCCGGCGCACTGACACTTTAATTTCCAGAGAGAGACACGTAGGACAGAGACTTTTCCCTGATATTTACTGTAGGGAATAAAACGTGTTTTTCTAACCTTACACTTTACTGTACCTTTTTTTTTGTTCCACCTTTTTGTTCTTCCTTTAATGTGTTGATATTTCTGTGAATAACAGGTACAATCTCTGCTCATCTCTGGCTATGAACATCTGGAGAAGAGAGAGACACTATTGTTGACAGTTCTGATCATGTATGATAATGATGTCACACACGGATGCAAGCTGTCATCTATCTAGCCAATAAAAGCACTTAGCAACACTCAACTGACCCTGAAATAAGACCGTAATCACCGGTACGATATTTCATCACTGCAACTTTTAATTTGATCAACACAACATCGCTAAATCCAAAAAGAAGTGAAGACAGGTTATACATTTAGATTAAAGTTACAGATCAAATTGATTCAGAGATATTTTATGCTCAGTTTCCTTGTTGATGTGATGTTTTGACCTGCCTCCACGGATGAGAGACCAAGGTCAGAGCAGAGTAGAGAGCAGAGAGGAGAGGAGAGTGCTGTAGAGCGGAAGGGGGCGGAGTGGAGAGGAGAGCCGAAAGCAGAGGAGAGGAGAGGGGGGAGGGTCGGGGCGAGGGTCGGGGCGAGGAGGTCAGCATCCAGGTTATGTGTCTTTTGTCTGCAGCCGTTATGTGGAGCAGATTGTTCCGTGACGAAGGGGTCGTCTATAAAAGAATGACCCTGAGGTCAGGGCTGGAGTATGACACAGTGATTTATGATCCTACAGACAGAGGATGGAGACATTATGGAACGCAGACATGGAGCCATCAGTAGTTCTGAGTTCCAAGTTCCAGTCACTGTATTTATCTCACTCTCTGAGAGCCACACTGAGACTCTGAGGTTATTCTAATGGGATTAGAGATTAACTCGATTAACTCGGGTCGTTCCACCATTTTGGTGCCTTTTGAGAAGTGAATTCAGATTTTCTTTTAAGAAAATTGATTTTAACTTTCTGTCAAAAAAGAGCACATGTTCAACATCATAAAAAAACATGTTTTCCCATCTCAAGAGGTTAAATAAAAATAGAAAATACGTGTCTGTTAAAGTAATAGGGTTGACCACAACAGGGTTGATGATTTCATGGTAAATCAGCCATAAATCGCCTGTCCTGGCCGTTCTGACACAACAAGCAAGACAAAAAAAAAACATTTCCAACCTTGCAAAACTAGAATAGTCAAAGTAAGCAAAAGGATGTTGAAAATACGTCTAAAAATTTCCCAGATGTTGAAGTTAGATTCATTTTCCAAACGTTTAAAATACATCTTTATCCTGACGTTGAAAATACATATTTTCTGTATGTTGAAAATAGATATTTTCGGACATTGAAATCAGGTTAATTTTCTGTTCTGAATGAAAGGTGGAAATATGTAATTTATAGACGTCTATTATTGGTTCAGATTTGGTCCGGACCGGACCTGCCTGCAATGGGATGTTATGAATGCCCATACATGTGGGAGGCCCACCATTTGTAAAAACAGGCATTTGCATTTGCTTTATTAGTCCTGATTCCTGTGACAAATCAATTTGGTTATTTAAACTCTGAATATCAGCTACCCAACTCTATCAGGAGTTATCCTGAGCCTATTTGCACTGAGAATCAATGTGTTTACACAGCCGGAAATGCAGAAGTCTTTTCTTTTTCGCTATGATCAGCTCTTCAAACATTTACAGATACAAACTTGAAACCACTGATCATGATTCATTTAACTCACGGGAGGACACTCCTGGAAAGCAGTTTGTACGTAGCCTGATTGTTCATCCATATTGTCCATTTCACTTTGACCTGTCCTGTTTTTAGGATAATGTATTTGTTAACATGTCAGTACATTTTTTATTTGATTGGGCACCATTTAGGTTAACCTATTTGATCGGAGAAACTTGCATGATGTAAAAAGTGACTGTCTCATTATATTGTCATCCATTTTATCTCCAGGATCAGCTAGAGAAAATACAACAGACTCTTTCTGCTACAGGATTTACGCTCGATGATCATTTTTGACAGAACGTTG
Source organism: Salvelinus alpinus (assembly GCF_045679555.1). Classification (NCBI taxonomy): domain Eukaryota; kingdom Metazoa; phylum Chordata; class Actinopteri; order Salmoniformes; family Salmonidae; genus Salvelinus; species Salvelinus alpinus. The sequence continues at coordinate 9,839,246 of NC_092088.1, read as the reverse complement.
GTTGAGCACCACAGCGATGGGTCTCTCCAACAGCACCAAGCAAGACGCGGGTTGGAATGGACAAGCGAAATATTTTGATGCCCTGCCTTTGACAAAGTGGGCACTGCTTATCACAGGGCGGCATCAGCATTCAGACTGGTAACTAATTATTGTCTCTATAATAATACGGACCTGGAGTTCATCAGACTGGTAACTAATTATTGTCTCTATAATAATACGGACCTGGAGTTCATCAGACTGGTAACTAATTATTGTCTCTATAATAATACGGACCTGGAGTTCATCAGACTGGTAACTAATTATCTATCATAATATGGACCTGGAGTTCATCAGACTGGTAACTAATTATCTATCATAATATGGACCTGGAGTTCATCAGACTGGTAACTAATTATCTATAATAATACGGACCTGGAGTTCATCAGACTGGTAACTAATTATCTATAATAATATGGACCTGGAGTTCATCAGACTGGTAACTAATTATCTATAATAATATGGACCTGGAGTTCATCAGACTGGTAACTAATTATCTATAATAATACGGACCTGGAGTTCATCAGACTGGTAACTAATTATCTATAATAATATGGACCTGGAGTTCATCAGACTGGTAACTAATTATCTATAATAATATGGACCTGGAGTTCATCAGACTGGTAACTAATTATCTATAATAATATGGACCTGGAGTTCTTCAGACTGGATAACTGGAGGCTGTTCTAACCAGAGAGACATCCTGGAGCAGCCAGCGGGGAGGCTGTTCTAACCAGAGACACGCCCTGGAGCAGCCAGCGGGGAGGCTGTTCTAACCAGAGACAGAAAAGCGGGGAGGCTGTTCTAACCAGAGAGACAACCTGGAGCAGCCAGCGGGGAGGCTGTTTTAACCAGAGAGACACCCTGGAGCAGCCAGCGGGGAGGCTGTTTTAACCAGAGACACACCCTGGAGCAGCCAGCGGGGAGGCTGTTCTAACCAGAGAGACACCCTGGAGCAATCAGCGGGGAGGCTGTTCTAACCAGAGACACACCCTGGAGCAGACAGCGGGGAGGCTGTTCTAACCAGAGACACACCCTGGAGCAGCCAGCGGGGAGGCTGTTCTAACCAGAGAGACACCCTGGAGCAGCCAGCGGGGAGGCAGTTCTAACCAGAGAGACACCCTGGAGCAGCCAGCGGGGAGGCTGTTCTAACCATAGAGACACACCCTGGAGCAGCCATCGGGGAGGCTGTTCCAACCAGAGAGACACACCCTGGAGCAGCCAGCGGGGAGGCTGTTCTAACCAGAGAGACACACCCTGGAGCAGCTAGCGGGGAGGCTGTTCCAACCAGAGAGACACACTCTGGAGCAGCCAGCGGGGAGGCTGTTCCAACCAGAGAGACACACCCTGGAGCAGCCAGCGGGGAGGCTGTTCTAACCAGAGACACCCTGGAGCAGCCAGCGGGGAGGCTGTTCCCTGGAGCAGCCAGCAGGGAGGCTGTTCTAACCAGAGACACACCCTGGAGTAGCCAGCGGGGAGGCTGTTCTAACCAGAGACACACCCTGGAACAGCCAGCGGGGAGGCTGTTCCCTGGAGCAGCCAGCCGGGAGGCTGTTCTAACCAGAGACACACCCTGGAGTAGCCAGCGGGAGGCTGTTCTAACCAGAGACACACCCTGAAGTAGCCAGCGGGGAGGCTGTTCTAACTAGAGACACACCCTGGAGCAGCCAGCGGGGAGGCTGTTCTAACCAGAGACACACCCTGGAGCAGCCAGCGGGGAGGCTGTTCTAACCAGAGAGACACCCTGGAGCAGCCAGCGGGGAGGCTGTTCTAACCAGAGAGACACACCCTGGAGCAGCCAGCGGGGAGGCTGTTCTAACCAGAGAGACACCCTGGAGCAGTCAGCGGGGATGCTGTTCTAACCAGAGAGACACACCCTGGAGCAGCCAGCGGGGAGGCTGTTCTAACCAGAGACACACCCTGGAGTAGCCAGCGGGGAGGCTGTTCTAACCAGAGACACACCCTGGAGCATCCAGCGGGGAGGCTGTTCTAACCAGAGACACACCCTGGACCAGCCAGCGGGGAGGCTGTTCTAACCAGAGAGACACCCTGGAGCAGCCAGCGGGGAGGCT